>NC_134809.1:41772447-41809947 GCF_046742065.1 Oratosquilla oratoria | reverse complement strand
TGTAGTAAGCGCTGAAACTATCAGTTGTTTTAAGAAACGATTAGACAACTTTATGGATGGGGATGGCAGGTGGTGATGGATACGGAGCTGCCTAGTGTAGGCCTTGTGGTCTCTTGCAGTCTCCTTCATTCTTATGTTCTTATGTATAACATTTGCTTTCTGGAGGGGTTGTTGTTGTTGTTGTTGTTGTAACTGACAGAGCCGTACCCTAACTGGCTCACTTGGTGAGAACAAAAGAGACTAAAAACGTTGGAACCTCTGGAAAAAAGAAAACGGGTGAGAATTATATTTTGGTGGTATATCTTCTTCTGAACATGTGTCAATAAAGAACAAATTAATTCAACATAAGCAACACTGTCCTTTCCATTCTTTTTACGTATACCTTAATTGCACTATGGAGAATTAGAATTAAACTGAGTTTTCTTGTGTATACGATATTTTCCTTATTCTGTAGATAAGAGGGAAGGAAGGGGTAAATAGCAGTGGAGTACGTGGGGATGGAATGGGTGGGAGTGGATTTTATGCCTTTGTTTTTTTTTTTTGGCTATCTCCCTAGTAAAGGGGAAAAAGCCGTTGGTACATGTATGTATGTATGTATATTCAGGACGTCATCGAAACTAATATCAAGAGATGGCGCTGTATGCTGTTTTTCAGAACGCAAATTAGCAAACGACGAACATTTTCGTCAAAAGTCCCTCCAATAGTACTGCTGAGGTAAGATATTTGTTTTAAAATTTGTTCTTGTGGAAATAAGTAACATTGCAAAAGAGAAATTGTAAAGTTGTACCTAGGCTTAGTGACCCTTTAACATAAATTTCTTTACTAATAATGCATTACCATACTAAAATTAACGTCATGCCTAAAACGTTAGTACCACGACAGCAGTCGTGTCCTATCCAATTTCGTGGTAACTATCTTATCAGACTATGATTGATTGTCTTGCTCACAGAGATGGGACGAGGCCTTATCAGATAAGAGAACATAACCTCGATATAAAGGACCTTTGCTGTAATCCGACATGATAACACCAAGATTACCATGACAGATTCATAGAAAAAGGTCCTAAAACATTCAGTGATCCTACTTATACAATGATTCTATATATAGTCGCATGAATCAATTGATGAATGTGTATGCACCCATATGCACATGTTATGCTCCTCCGAAGAGCAAGGGCTATGACTACCGGAGGGAGCGAACTACTGTAGGTTATTGCCAGGTAAGAGAGCAAGCCAGTGGTCCAAGTGTCTGCGTTTATTTCGAGTGATAGAGTGCGTGTGTTCTGTATGGGAGTGGAAAATCAGACTACTTGCCTTGACCTGATACTCTTTCTTTCACCTCTATAGAACAAAAAATAAAGAAAGAATAGGACCAATTAAAAACGATGAAAATATCGTGATAGAATCGGAGGAAAAAATGAATGAGGAGTTTAACAATTATTTTCTATCGATGTTTACTAATGAGAGGTTAAAGTACCAGACTGCGATCCGATTTTCAGAGGCGATGAAAGTAGACTATCTAATATTAGCATTAGTAAAGAAGAAGTAGTCAGGCAGATTGAAAGACTTAAAGCTACAAAATCTCCGGGTCCAGATGAAATTTTTCCAAGAATGCTTAAGGAGTGTAAATTTGAAATCTGCGACCAGTTAACTGAAATATTCAATAAATCGGTAGACACTGGTTTTGTGCCAACTGCTTGGAGGCAGGCAAACGTTGTTCCTGTTTCTAAGAAGGGAGATAGATCTTTGATATCGGTTATAGGAAAAATGCTTGAATCAATAATAGTAAATAGACTCGGAGAACACATCGAAAGACATAATTTAATTCGTGATTCACAGCATGGTTTCTCCAAGGGTAAGTCATGTGTGACTAATCTTCTATCCTTTTACACTAAAGTATATAAGGCGTCAGATAACAATGATAATTATGATGTTATTTACCTTAACTTTAGCAAAGCGTTCGACAAGGTGCCACACCAGAGACTACTAAATAAAATCAAAGCCCATGGCATAGGAGGAAAAGTGTTAGAATGGACCAGAGCTTGGATTAGTAACAGAAAACAGCGGGTCACCATAAATGGAATAAAATCTAGGTGGGGCAATGTTACTAGCGGGGTCCCCCCAGGGCTCGGTTTTGGGTCCCTTGTTGTTCATTATGTACATAAACGACTTAGACGGTGGGATAAATTGTGATGTTAGTAAGTTTGCGGGCGACACTAAAACAGGACGCCTAATTAGGTCAGGAGACGACGCAGAGATTCTGCAGGATGATCTTAACAAATTGTTAACCTGGTGGGTGAAGTGGCAAATGGACTTTAATATATCTAAGTGTAGCGTGTTAAACGTAGGGCTACACAACCCCGAAAATATATACAGCTTAGATAACACGTTTTTAGACAAATCTGAGTGCGAGAGGGACTTGGGAGTTCTGGTGAGTCCGGACCTTAAAACCAGGAAGCAGTGCATTAGCGCCAGAAATAAAGCTAACAGTGCATTAGGTTTCATTGCTAGGACGGTAACAAATAGAAGTGCAGAGGTAATTATTAATCTCTATCTAGCGATAGTTAGACCCATCCTTGACTATGCGGTACAGTTTTGGTCTCCGTCCTACAGAATGGACATGAATTCAATAGAATCAGTACAGAGAAGAATGACCAAAATGATACATGGACTCAGAAATTTGCCTTACGAAGAAAGACTTAGGCTCCTAAACTTACACTGGAAAAACGCAGAGTGCGGGGTGATCTAATTAGAAGTGTTCAAGTGGATCAAAGGTTATAACAAGGGTGATGCAAACAAGGTCATCATAATAAAACAACTGGGCAGGAATCGCAGTAATGGGTATAAACTGAACAAATTTAGATTTAAGAAGGAAATAGGCAAGAATTGGTTTACTAATAGGGTGGTCGATGAATGGAATAAACTTAGTAACCATGTAGTAAGCGCTGAAACTATCAGTTGTTTTAAGAAACGATTAGACAACTTTATGGATGGGGATGACAGGTGGTGATGGATACGGAGCTGCCTAGTGTAGGCCTTATGGTCTCTTGCAGTCTCATTTATTCTTATGTTCTTATGAGCAGCTGCCTATCAACTTACTTCTGTCTTTTCAATTTTAGGACACCTCGATAACTGTTAAGCACCTCCCTCTAAGGCCGTACAGTTTATCTTGATTTTTCCATGATTGGCTTAAGCTGTAACCCTTACAAAATTTGGCCAATAGCTACAGTCACTACACAACCCTAACAAACTTTTGCCCAATAGCTACAGTCACTACACAACGTGGGCTGGACTAGCCGAATACAGCAGGTCTTTTCATTCATTTGATGCATTTGCTCTTTTCGATAAGGGCCGTCATGGGATGCCCAAACATTTATTTTTTCTGATAAGGCTTTTAGGCAAGGTCGTGACGAGGTCAGGTAGGGCATGGCGAGATCGTGAGAATCAGGTTCTCACAGACCCCGCTGCCGAGAATCGTGTGTCCACACACGAAAAGTAGCCCGCGATAAACCAACTCCCAAAACACAATCACACAACCAAAACAAGGGTGAGAAAAAACTCTCGGGGACCCGGCCGAGAAAAAGTTAATAGGGGCCTCCTTCGCACTTTGCAGCGACAGGACATTATCACCGGAACTTGTGGGGCTCCGGCCCTTGCTCGGCTATGCATTTTGTGTTGTTGTTGAATTTAGGTACCTATTCATTTCTGCTGTAATTATGTATGTTGATTCTTTTTCTGGGGGATTTTTACGCTCTCAGAAAAAATAAATGTTTGGGCATCCCATGACGGCCCTTATCAAAAAGGACAAATACATCAAGTGAATGAAAAGACCTGCTGTATTCGGCTAGTCCAGCCCACGTTGTGTAGTGACTGTAGCTATTGGCCAAAAGTTTGTTAGGGTTGTGTAGTGACTGTAGCTATTGACCAAAAGTTTGTAAGGGCTACAGCTTAAGCCAATCATGGAAAAATCAAGATGAACTGTACGGCATTAGAGGGAGGTGCTTAACAGTTACCGAGGTGTCCTTAAATGGAAAAGACAGAAAGATAGTCAGTTGTTAGGCAGCTGCTCCGAGTATCAGGTCAAGGCAAGTAGTCTGATTTTCCACTCCCATATACAACACACGCACTGTAGCATTCGAAATAAACACAGAAACTTGGACCACTGGTTTGTTCTCTTACCTAGCAATACCCTAGTTCGCTCCCTCCGGTGGTCATAGCCTTTGGTCTTCGGAGGAGCGTAACAGTGGTGACAGCGGTGGGATCGTGAGAATCAGTTTCTCATACACACACTAACATATATGTATATATATATATATATATATATATATATATATATATATATATATATATATATATATATTGGTTGAAGTCAACTGCGCTAATAGCTTTGACTATCTTAAGATTCAAATTCTTCAGTTCGAAAAATAATTTTTTGTCTTAATAATTCAAGGTATGAACATAATTATTCATGATTTCAAAATCATGGAGAAGAGGGTGCAGTAAAAGCCCTACCTACCCAGTGGTGGGGGAAAAGAATACAGCCACCAAGAATTTCCGCTTGGGTCATGAAAAGGTGACAAAAAAAAAGAGCCGGAGGATGGGATTAGGAGTCCTACTACCTGTAGCCCCAAAAGGGGACATTCCTAAAAAAGAAAAAAGTATATATATACATATATATATATATATATATATATATATATACATGTATTATACATATATATATCTATGGGTATATATATATATGTATACATATATATATATATATAAATATATATGTTACAAAGGATTGCAAAGGCGGAGCATGCCGACAGAAGACCTTTTGGTCCATAACTAGGTCGGATGGGAAAAAAGTATAATAGATAAAAATAAGATAAGATAAATTAAAATGAATAGATAAAATAGAATAAATATTATAATAATATAAGCAATACTAAATAAAATAAATGCATATGTATGTTAAGTAATAAACAAACAGGTAAATAGTAAATGATAATAATTTGACAGATAAATAATAATAAATGAGAATCAAACAAATAATAAACAGACTAATAACAAACAAATAAACAAATAATATAAAATAAATGGCAAGCAGTACAGCATCTTGCTTAGATGTTCATCTAAACGAATCTTAAAGCTTTGAACTGAACTACATTGCACTGCCTCTGCAGGAAGTTTATTCCACTCATTAACTACACGGTTGGCGAAGTTGTTTCTACGCACTTCCAAATTAAATCTATTTCCTGACAGATTGAGATCATTATTTCTTGTCGGATTCTCATTCGGTTTAAAAAATTTGTCAATTTGATGTTGTCAATTCCCTTTAGAATCTTAAAGACCTGTATCAAGTCACCTCTGAGGCTACGCTTTTTTAGGAAAAACAGATTCATATGTTTTAGTCGATTTTCGTATAATTTGTTTTTGATATTTGGAATAAGGTTTGTGGCTCGTCGTTGTACTTTTTCCAATCTGTCAATGTCTTTAATGAGGTTCAGTGACCATACGGAGACATCATATTCCAAATGTGGACGAACTAACGATTTATATAGCTTGTTAATGAGAGATGGACTTTTGAAGTCAAAAGATCGCGCACTCAGTCCTAGAATCTTATTATTATTATTATTATTATTATTATTATTATCATTATTATTATTATTATTATTATTATTATATATATATATATATACATATATAAATTATACATATATATATATATATGTATATATATATATGTGTGTATATATATATATATATATATATATATATATATATATATATATATCAGAGATGATATCGAACACCATTTAGAAAGTAACTGATAAATGATAGCCAGCATGGATTCAGACGGAAACGTTCTTGCGTGACTAACTCGAATTCTACAACACAGTCATCTCGAATTATGACAAAAGAAACAATATAGATTTAATATATCTAGACTTTGCAAAAGCTTTTGATACCGTCCCCCACAAAAGACTGCTTACTAAATTAGCTTCACACGGAATAAGTGGTAGCCTATTAAGTTGGACTAGTAATTGGTTGAATGATCGAAAACAGAGAGTTGTTTTAAATGGCAAAACTTCTAAATGGAAAAATGTTTCGAGTGGAGTTCCCGAGGGTTCTGTTCTTGGGCCACTTCTATTCATAGTATATATAAATGTTATAGACCACGGACTAAAAATTATCACTTAAACCAATAAGATATTCAAGAAGATTTAGATAAATTACAGCAATAGTCTGAAAAGTTGCTAATTAAATCTAACACAAGTAAATGCAAGGTAATACACATAGGTAAAAATAACAGTAAGTACGATTACAAGTTATTTGGAAATTCGTTAACAAAAGTGGATCGTGAAAAGGATCTCGGCGTAATTATCAGTAACGATCTCAAATCATGTAAGCAGCGTATTTCAGCCTCTGAGAATGCAAAGAAGATTCTAGGACTAATTGCGCGATCTTTTGACTTCAAAAGTCCATCTCTCATTAACAAGCTATATAAATTGTTAGTTCGTCCACATTTGAAACATGCTGTTTCCGTATGGTCACCGAATCTCATTAAAGGCATTGACAGATTGGAAAAAGTACAACGGCGAGC
This sequence comes from Oratosquilla oratoria, assembly GCF_046742065.1. Classification (NCBI taxonomy): domain Eukaryota; kingdom Metazoa; phylum Arthropoda; class Malacostraca; order Stomatopoda; family Squillidae; genus Oratosquilla; species Oratosquilla oratoria. The sequence continues at coordinate 41,803,359 of NC_134809.1, read as the reverse complement.
CACAAAACTGATTCCAAATATCAAAAATAAATCATACGAAAATCGAATAAAACATGAATCTATTTTCCCTAAAAAAACATAGAGGTGACTTGATACAGTTTTTTAATATTTTAAAGGTAATTGACATCAAAATTGACCAAATTTCCACACTAAATGAGAATCAGACAAGAAACAATGGTCTCAAACTGTCAGGAAGTAAATTTAATTTGGAGGTGCGTAGAAACAACTTCGCCAACCGTGTAGTTAATGAATGGAATAAACTTCCTGCAGAGGCAGCGCAATGTAGCAGTTCGAAGACTTAAGAATTATGTAAATAAACACTTAAGCAAGATGCTGTACTGCCTGTCATTTATTTTATATTATTTGTTTATTTGTTTTGTTATTATTTACCTGTTTGTTCATTATTATTTGCTTGATTCTCATTTATTATTATTTATTTGTCAAATCATTTGTATTTACTATTTACCTGTTTGTTTATTATTTAACTATACCTATGCATTTATCTATTTATTTATTCTATTTATTATTATTCATATTAATTATATTTTTATCTATCATTTTATTCATTTATTTATTCATCATCATTATAAATTTTTCACATCCGACCTAGTTATGGACCAAAAGGTCTCCTGTCGGCATGCTCCGCCTTTGTAATCCTTTATAAAATACATGTATATATATATATATATATATATATATATATGTATATGTTTATACATATATACATATATATATATGTATATATATATGTGTATGTGTATACATATACATATATATTTAAATGTAAAATATATAAATATATATATACATATATATATATGTATATATATAATTATATACATATATATATATGTACAACACTGAATGGGTCCCAGTGACTAGAGATACATTTTTATCAACCATAGTGCAATTCAATTCTAAGCCATCAACATCGGAAATAACATGTGCCTCCACGGTATTTCCTATGTTGATGGTTTAGAATGAAAGTACACTGTGGTTGATATATATATATATATATATATATATATATATATATATATATTTATATGTATATATATATATACACAACACACACACACACACACACACATATATATATATATATATATATATATATATATACATAATTGTGTGTGTATATATAATATATATATATATATATATATATGTGTGTGTGTGTGTGTGTGTGTGTGTGTGTGTGTGTGTGTGTGTGTGTGTGTGTGTGTGTGTGTGTGTGTACACAATTCAGGTGTGAGTTAAAACTTATCTCAATCATTTTTTTCTGTTCATGACGTATACCATTATTTTGACTGCCGCCAGTCGATTTTATTCAGCCGAAGTAGATCCTCTACTTCGGGAAAGGGCTCGTAGTGTACAACAGAGTGTTATCAACACTTTCGTCCGTGTTTGTTCAGTTACACCAGAGGAGGTATTACCGTTTAAACTAGAAAAATAGTAATAATAACTCATAATTTGTATTCGGGATTGTTGATACTACAAAACATTTTTTTTGGTAGCCTCAAAATGATGCAACAATATTTACTTCCTTATATGTCAAATTGTGTTCTATTGTACAGGGAGTGCTTAAATTCCCAGGACAAAGCTTACGTGATTATGTCTGTTGTCCCCTACCTTTCTTCTCGCATAAGTACCATCCATAAGATTCTGAAATAAACACAAAATAACAAGAGTAAAGGAAAATATATGAAATATTGCACAAGGACTTTGTGGCCACCCTGTATGCAACGCATACACATATCTACGCAATGTACATGCAATGTAGGTGGTTAGCTCATGATATTAGGATTATCAGAAGCTGAATCATGGTATTGCGTGGGACGATGTGCTTCCTAACGTGTTGTGAAACGATGTGTATTCCAGCAATGATATCTGCGAATGCAATAGTACCGACTGCAGCAACAAAACTCGTTTCGTTTGTTGCGAGGAGACGTGCCACTTACCGAAAACCGGAAATCGGGTGGATCGTAAAAAGAGGTAATGACACTGAATACAGAATGTTTTGACAACAAAAGTAAAATATGGCAAAAACTGCACCAAATTAAAGAGTCTGAGAGGGGGGGGAGGCGGAGAGGCAATAAAATAAAATAAAGGAAAGAGATGTCCTAGGGAGGGCCAGTTTTGTAAGATGAGAAAAAAGGAAGAATTCGAAACAGACAATTATTTCTATTAATCAAAATCCATAAGGTAGAGCCGGAGGAGTTTCAGAGCTTTAAATTACAACAGTTGTGTAATCCAAAACGCATGGATAAAGCATAATGGTAATAAAGAGAAGGGAAAAGAAACAGGGAATGAATAAAGAGGGAAAAGTCTGAACATAGAAATAGAGAGCAGGTTTTGTAACTAAGGAGCATGCAGGAAGAAAAGAAATGAGGAACGAATTACAAAAAAAAATGAATCAAACCTAAATGTAGGAATTTCACAAACACTACTGGGAAATCGTGCATCTGGCAGTGCGTAATGCGAATTGGTGTCGTTAAGGTCAACACTGATGTGATTTTTTTTAAATCAATGAAAATATTCGTCTGTACTAGAGCAAAATCTCTCCTCATAAAGGAATGATATGTTTTCGAATTACGACTGCCCACCCTTTATGTTGTCCCTTTGAATATGTTCTTTATCACTTCTATGACTAACTATTCCTCCTCTAATTCCCCTGTGGTGAGGAAGACAAAAATACTGCCACGCCATTACCATACATTTCGCAGAATATGAATAAACAGGAAAGATGGCAGATAAGCCAAGGCTTAAGGGGGGTCTGGGAAGAAAAAAACAATTAGCAATTGGGTCATTATTTGTGTGTGAATGTGATCCGATGAAGGTAAAAGAAAAGGGATTGGTAGTATGTTTGTGAGAGGAAATGTGGATGTGTTAGTGTTGAACGAAACAAAACTGATAGGGAATTATGAATTTGAAGTTAGGAGCGTGGTGAGTAGTGTTATGAGTGGCAAGAGGGCAAGGAAGCAAGGAGTGACACTGTAGTAAGTAATGAGATAGATAATTGTGTGGCGGAGCAGAGAGAAGTATCTTTGGGGATTATGTGGGCGAAGGTGAGACTGGAAGAACAAATACGGACTTTTGTGAGTGTATATGGAACTGGTAGTGATAAGAGAAAAATTGAAGAGGAAAGGAAGGCATTATGGATTGTTTAAATAAGTATGTAGAGATATTTGAAAAAAGTATATGTATTGATGTTCAGGGATCTTAATACTAGAGTAAATAAGCCGACAAATGGAGAAGTAGGAAATAGGGAGGTGTGGTGTGACAGAATGGAAATATAGTAGAGAAATGCTCAAGACGTGTGCAGGAAGGGAAATAATAATAGCGAACACAGTTTTTAAGAAGTCAGACGAGCATGAATTAATGGGGGCCAGGGTGGTGGGTGGGATGGCAGTTGGGAAGGTGTTGTTGGACTACGTAGTGACACCCAAAGGGAGGATTGGAAGAGTTCTGTGCAAAAATCTATTCAGGGGAAAGGACAGTGGATTAGATAATTGTCTGGTAGAAGTGAAAATGAGAGTGGAAGTGAAGTGGAGGGATAAGAAAAGAGGAAACAAAGACTGAAGGCGAGCAAATTAAACGGGAAGCAGAAAGAGAAAGAATGTCAAGAGATGCTGAAATATGGAATGCAGTGAAGGATAAAAAGTAAATAGGAGTAGAGGATGAATGTTTGTGTTTCAAAGAGGAATTGTTAAAGTGCACAGGGATGATACGTGGGATGAGAAGTATGGGCGGGAATAGAAAAAGAGGCAGCAAATGATGTTGTGAAGAGATGGGTGGTGGGGGCATAAAAAAGCGAGCATGTGAAGATTGGTTACAAAGGAGAAGTAAGGAAGCATATGAGTGGTACAGAAGAAAGAGGATGGAAGCAAACACAAGGTGAGAGACTTAGAAGAAAGCAGATTTAAAGTGGGGTATGTATTTGGTGGATTTTTTTTTTTATTTTTTTTTTTAAGAAAATAAACATGTTTTGAGGGGGAGTGAAAGGAGTGAAGATGCAAGCTAGGTAGAGAGGAGAACGTAAAGGGTGTTGATGGGTAGATGCTTACGAAACTGAAGGCAGTAAATAAAGTATTTCACATGTTCTTGAATGCAGAGTGGCAGTAGATGTCAAGAAAATTATTGTGATGAAAAATGAGAATGATAGAACTATAGGAAATGAGGGCATACGAAGAACAGAGATGAAAGTTGGTAAGGTACCTGGGTTAGATGGTTGTCATGTGGAGTGTCTGATGAAAAGTGGAAATTGTAGTGAGATTATTTATCGTGTGCTTTGCAAAGAAATGGTCTAGTGGACTGGAGGAGCGCATGTTTAGTTCCCCTTTACAAAGTAAAAGTGACAAATATTAATGTAGTAGTTTTAGAGGTCTCAATCTGTTCTCTCTAGTTGGTAAGGTGTATGGGCAAGTTAATTGAGAGGATTAGAAAGGGAACAGAGGATGTGATTAGGGGATAAGCAGTGTGGACTTAGGAAAAGGTGTGTAGACCAAATAAATGTAGTAAGGTATATATGTGGGAATATTTTTGGTAAAGGGAAAGGATGTCTTTTGTGGTTTTATAGATATGAAGAAGGCTAGAAAATCCTTGAATGGCCCACGTATTGTGTTTTTGTGTGCACGTTGGTCTATATGGTAGCTGTAGTTTGTATGGGCTATTCATATTTGGAGTGCAATATTATTCCATTCCATATTATTACTTATGCATCCACATCGATGGTAAGCATAGACTACGGTAATGGTCCAGTGTTCATGAAATAAGTGTCTTTGTGTGTACTACAATATTGTAGATACTGTAGCCTAGTGATTCTTGACTTCCTTGTTCATAGGCTCCCGCTTATGGATCACTTTTTTTTTTCCCTCTGGCGATAAGTGAAAATCATTTCGACACGGAATAGAATCGTCTGATGTCCACAAACTGATACTGGATTTCGGTCTATAGACCTTCTTTTAACCACTTCGGTACGATGACACCTACGCAAGCGTCATGAGGCGCGAGTGGGTACACGAGGGTGCCGGCGTCGGCGTATTGATTATATATATACATACATATATATATATATATATATATATATATATATATATATATATATATATATATATATATATTGTAGTTGTATATGAGTTACGCCTACATTATGTGAACTGTTTTGATCACGTTTTCTGTGTTTATTACTAAGAGTAGAAAAGAACGTGTAGTGTGATGCATCGTTCATATGGCAGCCAATGCTGCGCGCAAGAATTTGACTCGTACTGTAATGGGTGTTGGTGACCATCAGGTAATCCATTTTTCATACTTTGACCTTATCTTCAATTGTGACTGGGTCCGGGTACGGTGGGAGTTCTTGTCACCGAGTGTAGGCTACGCTCCTGTTCAGTCTCCCATCACTATCGTTGCATTACCTCCACAAACAGAAGGGAGTCTTTGGGAACAGCCATGTGTGACCGATAAATACAAAAGACTCCCTCAATTATCTTTGCTGACATTTGGTTATCGTTACCGGATTCACTTATGAGGTCACATGCATTATCTTTTGTCCCAGAGGGGTTTTCCCTTTTCATCATGCGGTGTCTTTGGGTAAATAGTAAGGATCATCAGAAATGACGGGCAAAGAACGGGCAAGGCACTCCAAAGACGGAAGGGAAAAAAGTCATCAGCCTTCCTGGTAATGGAAATCCAGTGATTTTTTTTTTTTTTTTTTTTTTTGTCAATACAAGGTAAAAGGCAATATGTGTATATACATATATATATATATATATATATATATATATATATATATGTATATATATTGTATATTTAGGGCGCAGATTCTCACTAATACACATGGAGTTAAACACGACAGCATTTTGGCACTGGTAAATCTTCTTACTGAGATTTTCAATTTTCCTCACAGTAGGTCTCATTTCAGGAGGGTGGGCAAATACAAGCCTTCCAAATTCTTCCATATTTAATTTAACGTTTCGACTTCAGGGAGTCATCTTCAGAATAGTTACAAGAGAAAAGTCACAATTTTCAAAGCTATATGATTCACAATTGACAATGGTGTACAGACAACATGGGTTTAAATATGGGCCGCTTGGGAACGGTGCATGGTTCGTGACCCGCTACGTAGCCGGGCACTACGTCTTGGAGGGGGAGGAGGAGTGGGAGGGGGAGGAGGAGGGAGAGGGGGGGAGTCAGGTAAGGTAGGTCCTCTCGCTGGGGCACCACGCTGGCCATGTGGGGGTTGGTGAAGTGTAGGAGGGGGAGGGGGAGAGGAAGGAGGTGGATGTTGCTGTTGTTGGGCTCCGAGATTTGAAGCCCAACAACAGCAACACCCACCTCCTTCCTCTCCCCCTCCCCCTCCTACACCTCACCAACCCCACATGACCAGCGTGGTGCCCCAGCGAGAAGACCTACCTTACCTGACTCCCCCCTCTCCCTCCTCCTCCCCCTCCCCCTCTCCCTCCATGAAGTAGTGCCCGGCTACGTAGCGGGTCACGAACCATGCACCGTTCCCAAGCGGCCCATATTTATACCCATGTTGTCTGTACACCATTGTCAATTGTGAATCATATAGCTTTGAAAATTGTGACTTTTCTCTTGTAACTATTCTGAAGATGACTCCCTGAAGTCGAAACGTCAATTAAATATGGAAGAATTTGGAAGGCTTGTATTTGCCCACCCTCCTGAAATGAGACCTACTGTGAGGAAAATTGAAAATCTCAGTAAGAAGATTAACCAGTGCCAAAATGCTGTCGTGTTTAACTCCGTGTATATATATATATATATATATATATATATATATATATATATAATCAAAACAGCCATCCTGAATCCACTGCTGAACAAAGGCATCTTTCATAGCAACCCATGATTCACATCAACCTTTGCCACGTCACTCCCGCAAACTTCATAGTCTCGTCTCTCCACCTTTTGTTTGCTCTCCCTCTTCCACACTTCCCATCTCGCGGCGTCCACTTACTAACACACTTGCTCCATCGCTCATCAGTCGTTCGTACTAACTTACCTGCCCAATTCTACTTCCTCTCTTTTACCGCCTCCACAATATCTTTCACTCTAGTCTGCTCTCTCACCCAACTTGCTCTCTTTAGGTCTCTCGCGTTATTTCCATCGTTGATCTCTCCATTCTCCTATGTGCAGACTTTAGCTTTGTCTCCATCGCCTTCGTCATTTTCCAAGTCTCACACCTGTAGATTATTGCTGGTAGAATGCATTGATTGTAAACTTTACGTTTCAAACATAAAGGTAGAGAGCCTCTCAGGATTTTATTATACTTACCATTTTCCAACTAATTGTATTACGTCTTTTTATTTCATTGTCATGATCTTTGGTCACTTTCACGATAGGCCTAAATAATTATACTCTTCCACTTCCTCAAGACTCTCACCATCAATTACAATCTCTTTACTTTCAACTTTCGTGTTGAACATTACTTTGGTTTTACTTTTATTCATTTTTAAACCTACTTTGAGACTTTCTTTGTTCAGATCACTCAGCATATCTTGCAAGTCTTCTGCTCTTTCTGAAATAAGAATAATATCATCCGCAAATCTTAGGTGGTTCAAATATTCGCCATTAATCTTCAAACCTTTCTCTTCCCAACTCAACTTTCTGAAAATCTCTTCCAAGTGAGCTGTAAATAATTTGGGTGAAGTGGTATCGCCTTGCCGTACTCCTTTCTCGATTTTGATCTTTTCTGTATCTTTATGCAGTCGAATTATAGCAGTGCCTTTTGCATAGATATTTTCTAGAACCCTTATGATCTGTTTATTTGTACCCTGATTGCGTAGCGTGTTTAGTATTGCTATTTGTTCTACCGAGTCAAAGGCCCTCTCGTAATCTACAAAAGATAAACAAAGAGGTATGTTGTCTTCTGTCGTTTTCTCGATTAGTTGGTTCATCGCCTGCAAATGGTCTAGGGTAGAATATCCGTTTCTAAATCCTGCCTGTTCTCTCGGTTGGTTCCCATCTAAAACATGGATTAGTCTATTTGTAAGGATCTTGGAAAACACTTTATATACATTTGATAACAAGCTAATCGGTCGGTAATATCTTATGTCGTAGTGTGGAATATGACCCACGGTTTGCATATTCGGAGAATCTTTTCGTTTCTCGACGACACACTTAATGATATTAATATACCCAGTTAGTGCCAGGAAATTTCATTCAGCTGAGAAGACCGGGCCTTGGAACCAGTGCACTAAACACAACATTATCTAATCTAACCTAACCTAATTTAATCCAACTTTAATCTAACCTAACCTAATCTAACCTAACCTAACCTTATGTAACCTAATCTAAGCTAAGGTAAGTTAAGCTAAGCTAAGCTAACCTAATCTAACATAATCTAATCTAACCTAACCTTATCTAATCTAATCTAAGGTAACGTAAGCTAACCTAACCTAAGCTTATCTAACCTGAGCTAACCTACCCTAACATAAACTAACCTAACCTAATCTAACCTATCCTAACCTAACCTTATCTAAGTTGGGACAAGAACCCAAACGTCAAATTACCTAGGGAAGGGAGTGGGGGTATGATGTGCAAAGTGGAGCGGGGAAAGGGACCCAAAAGATCACAAGTCAGGGTGGGGGGGTGAGGGTGAGGAGTCTCGCTGAGGAAGACCTTCATCTTTGCTTTCTGCGTCACGGCAGGGCTTCCTGGTCTTCGAGTGTCTCCTCAGTGCTCACTAAGCACAATTCCGTCCCACACGTCATACTACCCATTCATAAAAGTGGACTCCCTGGACTAAGATATATTTGTTTTCCAACTGTTCCCTTCCTCTGGGTTAATATATACTTCTTTCACAGCGGGTCCCTTCCCTGGCCCTGAATACTTCGGAACCCTTCTTCGGGTGACGACATCCGCCCCTTTCAGGATAGTTTTATCCATATGTTCTACGTGTTGCCATGGTGGTTTGTGACAGTATGTCAAAGAAGGTTAAGTTAGGTCTAGGGTGCATTTGGCTAGGTTATGGTTAAGTTAGATTAGATTAGGCAAAGCTAAGTTAGGCTACATAAGGTTAGGTTAGGCTAGGTTAGATTTGGTTAGGTTTGATTGGGATTGGTAAAGTTAGGTAAAGATATTTACGACTAATTTAGGGTAGATTAGGTTAGGTTAGGCTAAATTAGGTTAAGCTAGATTTGGTTAATGTATATTAGGTTAGATTAATTCAAGTTAGGTTAGGTCTTAGCTAGACTAGCTTAGCTTACTTTCAGCTGGGTTAATGCAGTGGTTCCCAAGTCAGAGAAAGGCCCCTTTGAGAAAGAGTTCATATTCTTGTTCTCACTGGTGACAGCGCCCTTGTTCATACTGTATACAATAGATTTCTCTTCGAGGTATTAACGTGGAAAAAAAAAATCCTGCTTCTGATTACCCAAATCTAGGGTTTCATACTACGCGAAGTTCTGGGTGCAGTCAATAGATGTCGCAACGTACGGGAAAACAATGTATATTATATGCAACCTCCTGCGTTTCCTTGTCCAAGCCCCACATCGTTTGGGCCGAGTAGATCGAGGTAAAGCTGGACTTTTGGCCATTATTTTGCAGTACGTGTGGGATTTCATGTGGGTAACAACATTTTATGATTTTTCATAATCATTCGATTTAGTAAATATTTTCAGTTTTACAGTTTCAAGTCGAAGCCAAGGACATAAAGGCTACATTCGGACAGAGTGAGTTTTTCCTAGTTTTATGCTGTCTCACCCTTAGGAAGGACTTTATCACGGAAAAGTCGATATTTGCGTCAAATCAAGGTAACTGAACGGGAAGGGCATACTCAATAAAAAGAATTGTAATGCAATCGTCACAATAAAAAAAAGGAAAACAAAGACAAATAAAACAAAAGACAAGAAGAAGGATGAGGAAGAGAAAAAGACGAAGAAGAAGAAGAAGAAGAAGAAGAAGAAGAAGAAAAAGAAAAAGAAGAAAAAGAAGAAAAAGAAGAAGAAGAAATTTTAAAAACTAAAAACAATGAAGATAAAAAGACAAGGAGGGGGAAGAGAAGAAGAGAACGAAGAAGAAGACGGAGAAGGATAAGAAGAAGAAGAAGAAGGAGAAGAAGAAGAAGAAGAAGGAGAAGAAGGAAAAGAAGAAGAAGAAGATGAAGAAGAAGAAGAAGAAGAAGAAGAAGAAGAAGAAGAAGAAGAAGAAGGAAAAGAAGAAGAAGAAGAAGAAGAAGAAGAAGAAGAAGAAGAAGAAGAAGAAGAAGAAGAAGAAGAAGAAGAAGAAGAAGAAGAAGAAGAAGAAGAAGAAGAAGAAGAAGAAAAAGAAGGAGATAATAACATAAGAATGAAGAAGACTGCAAGAGACCATAAGGCTTACACTAGGTAGTTCCGTGTCCATTACCACCTGTCATCCCCATCCATAAAGTTGTCTAACCGTTTCTTAATACAACCGATAGTTTCAGCGCTCACTACATGGTTATTAAATCTATTCCATGCGTTGATCACCCTATTAGAAAACCTGTTCTTACCTATTTCCTTCTTAAATCTAAAATTGTCCAATTTAAATCCATTACTGCGAGTCCTGTCATGTCTTAATATGATGACCTTGTTTGCGTCACCCTTGTTAAAGCCTTTGATCCACTTGAACACCTCTATTAGATCACTTCGCACTCTGCGTTTTTCCAGGGAGTGTAAATTAAGGTGCCTAAGCCTCTCTTCGCAAGGTAAATTTCTGAGACCATGTATCATTTTGGTCATTCTCCTCTGTACTGATTCCAGTAAATTGATGTCCATTCTGGAGGATGGAGAACAAAACTGTACCGCATAGTCAAGGATGGGTCCTATTTCAGTGCCGTCCACAAACTTACTAACATCACTACTAGCCTCATTATCCAAGTCGTGTATGTACATAATGAACAATACAATAAGGGACCCAAAACCGAGCCCTGGGGAACTCTACTAGAGACACTCCCCATTTGGATTTTACATTATTTACGGTGACCCGTTGTTTTCTGTCCCTGATCCAAGCTTTAATCCATTCTAACACTTTTCCTCCTATGCCATGGGCTTTGATTTTATTTAGTAGTCTTTGGTGTGGCACCTTGTCGAACGCTTTGCTAAAGTCAAGGTAAATAACATTGTAACTATCATTATTAACTGACGCCTTATATACTTGAGTGTAAAAAGATAGAAGATTAGTAACACATGACTTACCCTTGGAGAAACCATGCAGTGAGTCACGAATCAAATTATGTCTCTCGATGTGATCTCTGATTCTATTAACTATTACACTGGTCAACACGATTTTTCTGGCAAAAGGTTTTAAAACAAATTCTAACTAAATTTGGGCTGCTGATCACGAATCTGAACTCAGTTTTTGTCTATCACATCAGGATTTTGAGATACATCATTTTTCATTTTTTTTTTTTTAATGACTCATCGAGGGTTTCATGACGAAAACAAGTGACTTTTTGTACTAAATTTCGTATTCTTAATCAAATAAAAACAAAGATTACAAAGTTTATGTACAGCAAATCCAATATAGTGACAGAATTAAAGTAGAAAATATAAAAATACATATAAGTGATGTACAGATCAGTAGCAAATAGCAGTTATTTGAATTTTCTTTTCTTGGCCGATCTCTGATGTACAGCTTCTGGGTTGTCTCTCATCAAGCTCCAGCAATAATCCGCCATCATATGTGAGTCCCAACGTCCTTGATACCGTTCTTCCATCGTTTTAATGTCCTGATGAAACCGCTCCCCTTGTTCCTCGCTCACATGCCCAAGGTTCTCCGGAAAGTTGTCCAAATGGCTGTGCAAATAGTGAATCTTGATACTCATTCTACATCCAAGATCTCGCAGGCTCATTAGTAGCTCTTCCACAATCTCTTCATAGTTGTCTGCTTTCTTATTCCCAAGAAAATTCTGCACCACACTACAAAAGGCATTCCAAGCTCTTCCTGCTTTCTCACTCATTGATGTGATAAAATTTGGATCTCTCATAAGTATTCTTATTTGAGGTCCATCAAATATTCCAGCCTTTTTCTTCTCTTCGCTAAGACCAGGAAAAGTTGAACATATATAGCTGAAGCATTCTCCACTGTGATCTAAAGCTTTGACGAACTGTTTTATCAATCCGAGTTTTATGTGCAAGGGAGGAAAGACAATGTTCTTCCTATCCACTAGAGGATCATTGGTGACATTCTTATCGCCAGATGCCAAACTCTGTCGCTGAGGCCATTCCTTTTTCACCCAATGCTCTTCTGTAGCTCTACTGTCCCAGTAACACAGAAAAAATGGGTATTTTGTGTACCTTTCTTGCTGACAGAATTTGTTTGTTGCAATCTTCATCAGATGGCTAAATGAAAAGTAAATTTACCAAAATAAGCCATATTATCCGGCCTTTTTGCTTCACTACTAAAGAGAAGGATAATTTTTTCTTGAAATTCATGAAAATAAGGTATATACCAATAGCGCAAAAACGTGATGTGATAGAGAAAATATGTGATCAGATTTGAATTCAGCACCCTCAAATTAGTCTAAAACTGTTCTAAAATTCCATGCCAGAATTTTTCTTCTTCTTCTGTATACCAGTGTTATTGATTCAAGCATTTTACCTCTAATTGATGTCAGACTGATTGGCCTGTAGTTGCATATAGACGATTCATCTCCCCCAAGCAATAGGCACAAAACCAGTGTCTACCGTCTTATTAGATATATCTGTTAACTGGTCGCACATTTCAATTTTACACTCTTTAAGCAATCTTGGATAAAAAAGTCTGGACCCGGGGATTTTGTATCTTTAATTCTTTCAATCTGTTTGACTACTTCAACCTTACTAATACTAATATTAGTCTATTTTCTTCATCTCCATTGAAAATCGGATCGTAGTCAGGCACCTTATCTAACCTCTCCTTAGTAAAGACTGAGAAAAACATTTGTTAAACGCCTCACTCATTTCTTTCTGATTCTATCATGCCATCTTCTTCGTTTTTCATTGGGCCTCTACTTTCCTTGTTTTTTGTCCTGCAGAGATGAAAGAACCCCTTTGGATTGGATCTCGCTTGTCAAAGGATTACAAAGGCGGAGCATGCCGACAGAAGACCTTTTGATCCATATCTAGGTCGGGTGCAAAAAAAAAAAAAAAATCATATTAATAATAGATTAAAACTATAATAATGTAAATAACAAATAAAATACATAAATAAATGCATAGGTATAGTTGAATAACAAACAAACAGGCAAATAGTAAATGATAATAAATTGACATATAACTAATAATAAATGAAAATCAGACAGACAAATTATAACAAAACAAAAACAAATAATATAACATAGATTATGATCATTACAGCATCTTACTTAGGTATTTATCTAAATGATTCTTAAAGCTTCGAACTGAACTACATTGCACTACCTGTGCAGGAAGTTTATTCCATTCATTAACTACACGGTTGGCAAAGTTGTTTCTACCTACTTCCAAATTGAATCTATTTCCGGACAGTTTGAGACCATTGTTTCTTGTCTGATTCTCATTCAATGTGAAAATTTTGTCACTTTTGATGTTGTCAATTCCCTTGTCTGGCAACCTTAATTTCATAGTTTCGCTATGCGCGTGTTCTTTTTAACCAGTCTTGCCATATCGTTATATTTGGATCTAAGGTGTGTTTCCCCGTTTTTTATTCTTACGTAAAGTCCTCTTTTCATTCCGATCTCATGTTTCAGCCTGTCCGTCATCCATTTGGGAGTATTACTATTCTTCCGTATTGACTTGAGGGGAATAAATTTATTTTGTGCATTTAGAAGAAGAAGAAGAAGAAGAAGAAGAAGAAGAAGAAGAAGAAGAAGAAGAAGCAGAAGAAGAAAAAGAAGAAAAAGAACAACAACAGCAACAAGAACAGCAACAATAGCAACAACTACAACAAAACAACAACAACAACAACAACAACAACAACAACAACAACAATAATAATAATAAGAGGAAGGACACAGATGAAGCAAGAGAAAAGAAGCTTTGGTAACTCACTCCCACCCCTCTAAGAGTCTAAGTGGTGTTGCTACAAGGGGCTTCCTTCATTCACGCAGAAAACCCTGCCGAGGACCTTGTATCCGCCTAGCGCCACGCAGGCATTTCCCTTCAACAAAATTTAAATCAGGCGTGGTCAGCATCAGCTAGTGGGGGTAGCCTCAGAATAGCCACGGGCCTAGCACACCTCTGCAATATATATATATATGTATATATATATATATATATATATATATATATATATATATATATGTGTGTGTGTGTGTGTGTGTGTGTGTGTGTGTGTGTGTGTGTGTGTGTGTGTGTGTGTGTGTGTGTGTGTGTGTGTATTCACTAGATAACATCAGAAATATCAGATCAGTCAATAATGCTGGAAATATTCTTAATACAGTTGATATTACAAAAGAACGTTTGTTAAAAGAGATGATTTTGAACATATGAATGCAAATGATAACACCTAATGGAAACAATATTTCCTATGAATGACTTCAAATAATGTAGTCCACATTATTTGGAAATGGAGATAACAACCATCAGGAATCAATTAAAAAGAATAGGGTATCCTGATTGGTTTCTAAACAGAGCCCTAAGTAAAGCCAAAACTAGTTACTTTGGATCCACTTCCCATTCCAGTAAGAACTTCAGTTGGGACAAAAACTGTATTAAATTGCCTTATAATAGGTCCTTAAATGACATTTCTCAATTTCTTCCACAGGAAGATATTAAAATTGTTTTTAGTTATCCCAATAATTTGTTTAAGAAAATAGTCAATGTACATCAAAGACCTAGAGAAGAAATACATCAAGGTGTGTATAAACTCCCTTGCTCTGATTGTAACAATGTATATTGGGGACAAACAGGTAGAGATTTATATACTAGGATGCAAGAACATAAAAATTCAATTAAATACGCACAACATAATTCCGCTGTCTTCCAACATGTAGACAAGGAAGGCCATCATATGGATTGGAATGAGGCAAAGATTATCTTTAATTCAAAATGCAGTTTTAAAAGAAAAATAATAGAATCATCCTTGATTAACAAATTTCCAAATTTTAATATATCATATGGGCAGTGGTCACCTGACTGCATTACCACCTGGGCAGTCAACAAATTGTTACCATCGTTGGTGAAGGCGGGTGACCTGCCCCGCAAAGCACTAGACGCTACCTGAGTCCTACCCTTGTCCCTTATTTTTATTGTATATAAGACATGCCTTTTGCTCTACCTTTCTGTATTCCACTGAAGAGGATCACAGTCCGTGATCGAAATATATGGAATTCATTTATTTCATTTCTTCTTATCCAACACAGTGGGTTTTTGTTGAATATATATATATATATATATATATATATATATATATATATATATATATATATATATACATATATATATATATATATATATATATATATATATCTGCCCTAAGTGAGAACCGTCTAGCTGACGAGGGACAGCTGAGAGAGACTGGTGGTGGATACACCTTCTACTGGAAAGGTAAGCCAGCCACTGAACCACGCATTTATGGAGTCGGCTTTGCTATAAAAATACACATCATCAACCTACTGTGCGAGTACCCCGTGGGCATCAACGAACGGTTGATCCAACTTCGCCTAAAACTGGCCAACAACCAACACGTTACTGTACTCAGTAACTACGCTCCTACTCTGGACGCCGAGGATGTCGTTAAAGAGACCTTCTATTCTTGTCTCGATGAAACCATCCATAACATAAAAAAGGAGGATAAATTGGTTCTTCTTGGCGACTTCAACGCCAGAGTTGGCAGGGAGTACGACCTCTGAAACGGTGTCATTGGTAGACATGGAGTAAGCAACACTAACGCCAATGGTCACCTTCGCCTTACGACCTGCGCGGATCACAACCTTGTGATCACAAACACCATCTTCAGACAAAAAACACGATTCAAAACTACTTGGCGTCACCCTCGTTCTGGTCACTGACACCTTTTGGATTATGTCATCGTCCGTGTTCGTGATATCGCGGATGTCCGCATTACTCGCTCGATGATCGATGCTGATGATTGCTGGACTGACCATCGGCTCATTCGCTCAATCGTGTCATTCAAGCTTCCACCAAGGCATACACAGCGCAGCAAACAACACCACAGAAAGCTGAATTTGTCTCTCTTGAACAACGAAAAAGTTGCTAAGGAATTCCAACACAATCTTGAAGAGAAACTATCATCCCCAAACGCGTCCAACAACATACATGAATCCTGGAACAACATGAAAACTAACATCCTAAATATCTCCGAAGCTACGCTGGTCTACTTAACAAGGAAAAACCAAGATTGGTTTGATGAGAACGACCAAGAGATTACCGCACTCATTGAGAGGAAACGCCTAGCTATGAAGAAGTGGAAGATGGACACCAACTCCATCCACAAAAAGCTGCAATTTAAGGAAGCTAAATCTGCCGTCCAATCAAGAACCAAATCTATGAAGAACGACTGGTTCACACGCAAGCCCCAAGAAGTCCAGTCTCTTGCCGACACACACAACACCCACGAGTTCTTTAAAGCTGCGAAGACAATGTATGGCCCTTCAACCGTAGGTCCAGTGCCACTTCGTACAAAAGACGGCTCCACACTACACAAGGACAAAAGGAAAATCAAGACGCGCTGGGAGGAGTACTTCAGTGAGCTCTTTAACAACGACAGCACAGTGGATGAAACCATCTTCGGCGAGATCCCACAGCACCCTATCTATCACGACCTTGCTGATGCGCCGCAGTTGCCTGAAGTTGTGAAATCCATCAAACAGTTAAAGTACCACAAATCTGCCGTTCCTGACGGCATTCCAGCTGAAATATATAAATGTGGTGGTACCTCAATGGCAAATCGAGTTCTCCAGTTATTCACCACCATCTGGACGGAAGAACAACTACCTAATGAATGGAGAGATGCCACTATTGTCACTATCTTCAAGAAAGGCGATAGATCAGACTGCGGGAATTACCGCGGCATCTCACTTCTCGCTGTTGTTGGTAAAATCTTTACCAGGATCTTGCTGAATCGCCTTATTCCTATTGCTGAAGCGGTTCTACCCGAGTCACAATGTGGCTTCAGATCAAATAGAGGCACTGTCGACATGATCTTCAGAGCCCGGCAGCTGCAAGAGAAGGCTCGTGAACAGTATCAGCCACTCTACATGACGTTTTTTTGATCTAACGAAGGCTTTCGACTCCGTCAATCGCAGCGCTCTCTGGAAGATCCTGTCCCATTTTGGATGCCCTGACAAATACATTAACATAGTGAGACTTTTTCACGATAATATGCAAGCCACCATCCTTTGCAATGGTGATATGACGGACTCTATAGAAGTCCGTACTGGAGTGAAGAAGGGATGTGTCATTGCACCTACTCTCTTCTCTCTTTTTCTGGCTGCTATCCTCCACATTATTGAGGACGACTTACCTTTTGGTGTGCAACTAACGTACCGTACCGATGGTAAACTATTCAACATCAACCGCCTGAAAGCAACCACGAAAAACACCACCACCTCCGTTGTAGAACTACAGTACGCAGACGACACCTCTGTCAACTCCTGTACCGAAGAAGATCTCCAAATTATAGTGAATGCCTTCACTAGGGCCTACAATAGACTCGGTCTGAAGCTGAATGCGAGTAAGACCAAAGTCCTCTACCAGCCTCCACCTAATACTATTCCCTCACCACCCTCCATCACTGCAAACGGTGTACTTCTAGAGAATGTTGATTGTTTCTCTTACCTTGGCAGCTTCCTGTCACAAACAGCAAACATTGACGCTGAAGTGCAGCACCGTATCTCCAGTGCTAGTGCAGCTTTTGGGCGACTTAGGCAAAGAGTGTTCGATGATCACAACATTCGTAAGACAACTAAGATCGCTGTCTACAAAGCCGTCGTGATCCCAACCCTCCTGTATGGCGCAGAAACGTGGGTACCATATGCACGTCACATCAAGGCTCTGGAAATGTTTCACCAGAGATGCCTACGTAGACCACTCTTAATCTCTTGGCATGACAGGCGCACCAACACCAGCGTCCTGAAAGAGGCCCACTCCCAAAGCACAGAAGCCGCGATAACCCACCATATGCTTCGTTGGGCTGGCCATGTCAACAGGATGCAGGACGATCGTCTCCCTAAACAATTTCTCTACGCTCAAATGACCCACGGCAAACGATCTCGTGGAGGCCAGAGGAAAAGGTACAAAGATGTTATCAAACGCTGCCTGGACCACTGTAACATCAACACTGACTCCTGGGAAGAAGCTAGCCGTGATCGCCCCAAATGGAGAACTACAATCGCCAATGGAGTTCAGCGTCTAGAAGCCAGGAGAACGGCAAAACTGGAAGAGAAGAGAACACGCCGCAAAGAACGCTCAGAACAGCGGACAACAACAAACCAACCCTATACTCATCACCATATCTGCCCTCACTGTCACCGTGTGTGTAGGTCACGTATTGGCCTCATCAGCCACCTGCGCACACACCAGTCATAATCTCACTTTGTGATGTTAGTTCGTGTAGAGAATCATACTCAGCAATGAGTGATCCCATGAATGAATGTATATATACATGTACATATATATATATATATATATATATATATATATATATGTATGTATGTATATATATATGTATATATATATATATATATATGTATATATATGTATATATGTATATATATATGTATATATATGTATATATTTATATATATATATATCCATATATATATAAATATATATATATATATATATATATATATATATATATATATATATATATATATATATATATATATCATATGGTCCACTACATTCTAAACTTCATTCTGTTTGCTGATATTGAGTTCCAGTTAAAGTATAATTTGTGTGAAAGTGGCAGATGCCGACGAGTTTATTGAAATAAACGCCATATGAGGAAGGAACCTTTATTAGGACGACGTTTCAATTATAACAGCTTTTTCAAGTAAAAAGCTGTAATAAGCGAAACGTCGAACTAATATAGGCTCCGTCCTCACATCGTGTTTATTTCGATAAAGTATAATTCTCAATATACTATCATAACAGGTGGGCTATTATAATGAATTTTCAAATTTCATTGTCTAAACCCATTATCGAGCGGTGGTCATCTTCACGTCTGAATAAAATCGTTTTGCTAAAACAAAAATTATTAAGTCTAAAATAAAAACGTAACTGCTGAACTATCCCTGATCAGGAGATTAATCAAATTTAGTTTCATATTTACCGATATTAGACATTCCCTCCCTTCTGACAGCAGAAAAAAAGATTGTAATCAGTACGTGATGCGTATCTCATTAATTTACATCGTTTGGTTGACTGAAAAAACGAAGACCAAAGCAACTCGGATGACGAAAGAATGCTACAATTGTATAGACACGGTAAAGGAAACATGGACTGGAGGTGAAGTTTTTATTCCTGACGTTTCGTCTATCGACTTTCTCAAAGGACGAAACGTCAGGAATAAAAGCTTCACCTCCAGTCCATGTTTCCTTTACCGTGTCTATACAACTTGTTCACATGGATTTTCAATGCTACAATTGGCATAAAGCAGAATTCTTCAGAAGATTTGCCTCAAGCAAAAAAAATCATACAGCGATCAGAACAAGCAACAGAGAACTCGATATAGACCATTCACAAGGAGCAGTGCAACAACGAATGCCAAAGAATGTGCCGCCTGGGGACGGCCGAAGATGCCTTGTAAACAAGACTACACAAGAATTCTAATCATTGCTCGACCTTGGAAGTGGGCCAGCTTCTGTACAATGACTGAGACCTTAGGGATAATTGTGCTAATAAACTCTTCGACGCCTTGGTAGCATGTATTGATATTAAAAGATGCCTTCATTCGAATTCATTTGAAAAAAGGCGTCCGTCAATGATCGCCTTGGTTGACAGAAACGAGATACCCCCTTAGTACATGGCGAATTGCTACGACAGGTTTCCTCCATCTATGCCTCCTCACACCAAGACTGCACATTGAAACGTGCCAGATATCTTGTTTCATCTACACCAGCATCTGAAGTGTGTTGCGACCCTGTGACGCTGTAACTCTATGGCTTTGTGAAACTGATATACCCTGATAGCGCTAAGGCAAAGTGAACCTAAGGAATGTGACCATGAAAACCCCAGGTTCTGTAAGACCCATATGAATTTTTCTTCCCGGGCATTGTTGAAGAGTTATCGTGACGACTAAACCTACAAGTTTTAAGAGATCGGAAGTAGTATGAAGATATGTAACTGAGGAAGTGTATGCCATTAAAAACTCTGCGACCTCAAACAATCCCGGTTTCACACAGAGGTGTCTGTTGATACTGCATACTGCTCTTGATTATTCCAATAGTGTGATATAGATTAATAGTGAGTTCATTACAGGTATTTCGGTCTTGAGTATGTAATGCACAGGGTGCAATATTTCTGATTTGTATTATTCCCAGCAATACAAAAGAGAAGGGGTGACACATTTTTTCTGTCTGCTTCTAGACACCAAAACTGCACACTAAGACATGTCGAATAACTTGTTTCATCGACTTTCCACCAGTTCTACACTGAGGCCTCAGTATGATGTTGCCTTGAGTGGGTACAGGATGTACTCCGTCCCCTCTCCAACATTCCAACATTTGTTAAATGGCGAGAAAGGTGAGAAAGAACAAGAATTAAGTGGCACATGGAGACATCTGTGTCGCTAAAGAAGAGGGGGAGCTTCTGGAAAGTTGTGTCGAATACTGGATAAGCTGAGTCTCGATGCCTCTAAGAAACACCCTGATTTTTTTTTTTTTTTTTTTTTTTTTTTTTTTTTTTCTTCGATTGTTGGAGCAGTTTTGCAACCTGCAGTTTTCTGGAAGGAATCTGATATGTTTGGGGGGAAATAATTTTCCTCCAGCATATTAAATGGCATTTTATGTAAATTGTTGAGAAAACAAAATAGTTCCATGGTGATTTTACGGCGAAAAAAGTTATGAAAGTGGGCGGTATCACCTATTAATCGGAGGATAGAGGAAAAAAAATAGCCCGGTGTGATAACCCTTTTAGTCCGATATGAATGAGAACTCTGAAGTGTTCTGCAACGGTTCTTCACCAGAGGATAATTCTTCCTCCAGGGAAGAAACCTGAGGTTTTAGGTTAATGGTTTTAAGGTATTTGGAACCACAAACTTTCTGACACATACTGACAAACTGTTGGAATATTGATCTTCCTACAAACTGGGCTTCTAAAAATTCTACAGTCTACAAAACGCCCGATCGCACGGGATCGGTGTTTGTGTGAGGGGAAGAGAAGTCAGTAGGAAAATGAAAATGCAGTCGTGTGTAAAAGGGGGCTATTGCCACTGAACGCTTTTAGGAATATATATTTATTATAGTATGTTTCGTGGTTCAGGAGACATAGGCAGGAAACTTGGAGCTCGAGGCCTGTGTCAGAATTTAGGAGAAACATTTTGGCATGTCCATTATCAACATCTCTCTAGATGTTTCATGTTTAGTTTATGTTCGTGTTGATTGAGAGGACGGATGTTTGCAGCTAGATGTAGAGATTCAGAGGTTCTGAACTCTGAAGTCGCTCCATCGCGAACATGTGATGAATCGGACAAACATTCTGAACCTTATGATGCTCGTAGTTGTTCGTGGGATGTGTCATCTGGGTCAATCCCGGGAACTGGCACAGAAGCTGCCTGACTAAAGCTAAGTATAATCGACGCTTGGGTGAGAGTGTCACAGTTTTGAGGCGCTTAAGCCTTCCCAGCACAGCCCTCTCACGCCCTGTCGGCATAAGTGTGGGGTCCAGGTAAGGTCATACGGGCATGATCTTTCATTGGGATATTTGATTCTCTTGCAACGGAAGTATACAGTTTTGCGTTTCGACGCATTGGTCTTAATGTACCACTGTTGCTCCTATGTGTGTGCCCCGCCTAGTATGTTATGCATTACGTGTAACGCTCCCTGCAGCATGCTGTGTCTGCTAATGTGATTAGTGTCGTCCGCACACGAAAGAGTAAGAGCCTGGTTGCATGGGTAAACCGGCTCTGGCATGTCCCTCGCATATAGATTGTACAGAGTGGGGGCAAGGACTGACCCTTTCAGTACCCCATCCTTCGGAACAAGAGGTCGGGGAAGACAGCTCTGCCACTTTATTCTTATTGTCCTGTCGTCAAGGAAGTTGTAGAGCAACCGTGTGAACGGCAGGGTAAAGTTGAAATTGTGGTGCAATCTGTACTTAAGGCCTTCATGTCAGACAGTATCGAATGCCTTCTCCATTTCCTTACAAACCAAAATGGCCTTACAAGGGCGACGTCTGACGGTCTTTGAGGCCATTGAGTAATCATGGAAATAACGTCATCTGCACAGCGCTCCAGCTGAAAACCGAAGTGGCAGTCTCTCAGAACATTCTTCATCTCCAAGTATCCAGTAAGACACAGAATCTAATTTAATGCAGCACAAGTACCTTATATACGTTCTGATCATAACCCCCTCTCCCCAGCAGAGATCCCTGAATCCACCACTGATAACCACTTCTTTAGAACAATGGAATTCAGCTTGAGAGAAACATCTGAAAAATTACGTTAGAAAAGGTAGATTAGTGTCATCAGCATATGAATGCAAAGGAGAAGATGCGAAACCAAGCAAGTCATTTATGAATAGGAGGAAGATAGTGGGAGGGAGAGCAAAACCTTGTGGGACTCTAGAAGCTAAGTATGGGAGAAGGAACCCATCTACAACAACCATATAACGCCGGGAAAGAAAATCAGACCAGAAATTAGAGAATGACCAATGCATCATCCCTCACATGAACTGTGATAACGACCAGAAAGAATGCCCTGAACAGACCCATGTTTCACATTCTTTCTGTTGAGGATGAATTAGAAAAATATCTGGGCAAAAGAAAATAAATTAAAACTATAGGACTTGTAGCTAGTGGGCTGAAGTTGTCACCCTTCTCTGAGACTAGTTTAAACTAGTTAAATATATCTCAGGTACAAAGGGTAAAAGGGAGTTGAAAGACAAACAGATGAGTTAGCCTTGGCACGGAGTCAGCATGGAAGCACAATTACTAAGACCGACAGAAGGACTCCATCCGGACCGTAAGTCTTCTTAGTGTCAAGGTCGGTTGGAGCGTTAAATCACCCTTGGGAGAGAATTGGATTAAAGCAACGAGTAACTCAGATGGAACAAAAACAGGAAATATACGGATGGAGTCGGTCTAAAGTGAATTTTCTGTATATAATTACTCGCGTGGATACATACATAAGAACCACCGTAAACCACAAGAAAAAAAATTAACGAGAATGTAGGGAGGAGATGAAAGAAAATAAAAGACCTTCGACATGACCTTTCTATAAATATAGCAGCGATTGAAATAAGAATGACCATTAAGAATGCTACCAAAATATACATTCCAAAAGACTACAAATAAAATACAATCACAAATACACACAAGAAACAAACACTAAAGAAAATAAGTTAAAAAGGAAACAAGATCTCATAGAGGAAAAAATTACTACTAAAACAATTAAATAAGAAATCACAAAAAAACATGAGACAAAAAAATCGCGAGAAATACAATAGATATGAAACAAATGGAGCAAACCAGATTCCCAAAGATGGCGATGGAAGGAAGAGTCAGGGGTAGGTCCCTAACTAGGGAGATAGAGATAGTGTTGGAGAGATGGCGTGACGGATGACGCGGTACGAATTAATCCCGACCTGCAAAACTGGAGAGAAACGGCTGAAGACTGGCCTATCCGGAGAGGCATAGTGAAAGAGATGATGGGACTGCACTCCTGATAGCCAATAGAGTATAGTGTATATATATATATATTTATGTATATATATATATGTATATATATATATATATATATATATATATATATTTATATATATTTATGTATATATATATATTTATATATATATATTTGTATATATATATATATATATGTATAAATATGTGTATATATATATTTGTATATATATATATATATATGTATATATATATACACACATATATATATATATGTGTATGTATATATATATATATATATATATATATATATACACACACACATATATATATATATATATATATATATATATATATATTACAAAGGATTACAAAGGCGGAGCATGCCGACAGGAGACCTTTTGATCCATATCTAGGTCGGATGCAAAAAAACAAAAAACAAAAACAAAAAAATCATACTAATAATAAAATAATAAATAAAACTATAATAATGTAAATAACAAATAAAATACATAAATAAATGCATAGGTATAGTTAAAGTAATAAACAAACAGGTAAATAGTAAATAATAAATTAACATATAACTAATAATAAATGAAAATCAGACAGAAATGATAACAAAACAAAAATAAATAATATAAGATAAATTATAATCATTACAGCATCTTACTTAAGTATTCATCTAAATGATTCTTAAAGCTTCGAACTGAACTACATTGCACTACCTGTGCAGGAAGTTTATTCCATTCATTAACTACACGGTTGGCAAAGTTGTTTCTACCTACTTCCAAATTGAATCTATTTCCGGACAGTTTGAGACCATTGTTTCTTGTCTGATTCTCATTCAATATGAAAATTTTGTCACTTTTGATGTTGTCAATTCCCTTTAAAATCTTAAAGACCTGTATCAAGTCACCTCTGAGTCTACGCTTTTTTAGGGAAAACAGATTCATGTGCTTTAGTCGATTTTCGTATGATTTATTTTTGATATTTGGAATCAGTTTTGTGGCTCGCCGTTGTACTTTTTCCAGTCTGTCAATGTCTTTAATGAGATTCGGTGACCATACGGAAACAGCATATTCTAAATGTGGACAAACTAACGATTTACATAGCTTGTTAATGAGTGATGGACTTTTGAAATCAAAAGATCGCGCAATCAGTCCCAGAATCTTATTTGCTTTCTCAGAGGCTGAAATACATTGCTTGGATGATTTGAGGTCGTTACTGATAATTACGCCGAGATCTTTTTCACTATCCACTTTTGTTAACGAATTTCCAAATAACTTGTAATCGTACTTACTGTTATTTTTACCTATGTGCATTACCTTGCATTTACTTGTGTTGAATTTCATTAGCCACTTTTCAGACCATTGCTGTAATTTATCTAAATCTTCTTGAATATCTAATTGGTTTGAGTGATCATTTACCACTCCGCACAGTTTTGTATCATCAGCAAATTTGGAAACAGTAGATTTTAGTCCATGGTCTATATCATTTATATATACTACGAATAGAAGTGGTCCAAGAACGGAACCCTATATATATATATATTACAGGTAAAAAATGTAATCACATATTTGTCAATCACGTGAAAACCACTGTTGGAGTAGAAAAGACTGGAGGCGGGGAATCTATATATTTCGATTGCAAACTGCAATCCTCTTCTACTGAAGAGGATTGCAGTTTACAATCGAAATATATAGATTCCCCATCTCCAGTCTTTTCTACTCCAACAGTGGTTTTCACGTGATATATATACTCTATATATATATATATACTTTATATCTTTATATATATATATATATATATATATATATATATATAAACATATACCAAAGGCTTTTTCCCCCTTACAAGGGAGGTAGCCAAAAAAAAAAAAAAAAAGGTATGAAAAATAATCCCCACCCATTCCACCCCTAATACACTCCACTCACTTCCACCCTCTACCCTCCCTCTTATCTTGGCACCTCCTGGATGACGGGTCATCCCTGCATCTTGTCCACTGCCCTGGGTCAGAGGTAGTGTCGCAAGACACAGCACACCCACTGCAAGGCCGCTTCATTAAATCGGCGACCCTCCCTCTCCGTCCCCTCACGCGGAAAAGGAGAAGACGGAGAGAAAACCATTCGGGCTGCGTCAAATTTTTCTCACACATACTTCCTCACCCCCCATTACCCCATCCATTTCACCTCATGCATCAGAACATCATCCATATACTACCATTTTCTATTCACCCTTGTCTTCTGTCCTCTCCCGTCCTTCCTCAACAGACATTCCCCTCTTGCCCAAAGCCCCTCTCACCCCATCCATCCATCTCATCCTAGGTCGCCCCCTCATGTTCACTACCTCCACATCTGCTTTCCATACCTCTTTTACTAGTCTTTCTTCACTCATTCTTTCCATGTATCCAAACCATCCCAATACTTTTTCATCCACCCTATCACCCAACCCCCTTACCAACCCCGTTCTCCTCCTCACCTCCTCATTTCTCACTCTATCAAGCCTAGTAACCCCCATCATACTTCTCAGACACCTCATCTCAAACACATTCAAACTCCTTCTCTCTTCCTCTTTTTTGTTCCATGTTTCTGCCCCATACAGTGCTGTTGGCACAATCACTCCTTCACAAATGTCTATTTCTCATTACATTTTTAATCCACCAAGGCATTTACTCGCTTCTCTCAATCTACATTCTACCTCCACCTCCACTCCTCCACATATAGTGGAAATTGAAACGTGGTCGAGCCAAGGACTCGAACTCGGACGTGACAAAGTGGCAGTGACTTAGCCCATTGCGCTTTCAAGATCTCTCTCTCTTTATAGCGCAATGGGCTAAGTCACTGCCGCTTTGTCACGTCCCAGCTGAGTTCGAGTCCTCGGCTCGACCACGTTTCAATTTCCACTATATGTCTCCGTCGAGCTCCTTTATGATCCGACCCAAGGGTACTTCTGAGATGAATAAACTGCCTGGCATTAACAGAATTAAATATTTGAATAGAACGAATTTGCTCTCTTGCACAGCAGTTTCAATCAATTCAATCTAAATAGGCTTTAACCCCCAACAGATCTTGGGATATTTTAGGCTGAATAAAATCGTTTGGTGTCAGCTGCAGAAAGTATTTTCCATCCCCATATACTGTATTCCCTTTGTCCGTTTACAAGTTATGCTGACGGCATAAGCTTCTTAGTGAATTCCCCACCCACGAGAGCATTGGTTAACCTGGGTTATTTACAGGTCTCGAAACAGTTCACAGCCACAATGCTGGTTACATAACATTGTCTGTACTTAGCGCTAGTCAGCCCAATATTGTGCCCATCTCTCCTGGATCGAGCCAGGCGACATACCCCACAAACAACAACTCGCAGCAGAAATTTCAAAACATTGCACTCCGCTTTATCCCAATTGTGGAGTGACATCAGAAACTCTTAATTATTTCACATCATGTGAACTGATTGTAGGGGATCATATGCGGCAACAACGTAAGATTAAACAAATTAGATTTTACATAAACACGTATCTATTTGAAATGGTTTCACAACTTTTTTTTTCTATCGAAATAAACACTTTGTGAGGACGGAATATTTTTAGGTACGACGTTTCGCTTATTACAGCTTTTTCCAAGAACGATAGACTTGTCGACAACTGCTTTTTTCATACAACTTTTTCTGTACTATTTCTGTATTTTTGTTTGTTTATTTTACCTATTTATTTATTCATTAGTATTGTTTATTTGTATATTCATCTATTAATTTTATTTATTCATTTATCTGTTTACCGTATTTTTGTTGTTGTAAACGTTCAGAATATGTCCTGCACCTATAACGATGTATTCGAAATCATGATTACTCATTATACCGTAAATCGTTTCTTGAAATTCTGAGTTAAAAAGCAAATAAAAATAAATTTTAGACGATGTTATTATGTCATGAATGTCATATTTACACTTTTACCAAACCTTTCATCTTCAAATAACCATTGTTATTTGTTCTTTACAAGCCGCGGGCTTCGCCCTCTCCGGCTTCGCCGGAGGCTTGGCTGCGCAAACAGCGGCCTACGGCCGCAGCTTTCCGCGCTCTAGTCCCTCGTTTTCCCCTTCGGCCTCGGCCTCGGGGCAGAACCCCAACACGGGATCCCCAGCACGAAGAAGAACGCGAAGAAGAACGCAAAGAAGAACGCGAAGAAGAACGCGAAGAAGAACACGAAGTAGAATGCGAAGAAGAACGCGAAGAAGAACGCGAGGAAGAAGAACGCGAGGAAGAAGAACGCGAAGAAGAATGCGAAGAATAAGAAGAACGCGAAGAAGAACGCGAAGAAGAGCGCGAAGAAGAACGCGAAGAAGAAGAAGAAGAAGAAGAAGAAGAAGAAGAAGAAGAAGAAGAAGAAGAAGAAGAAGAAGAAGAAGAAGAATACCACCTGACCCCGACTTACCCAAGCGCTTTTTCAAGAATATTTTTAGGACAAAGTGTCACCGTAATACCACCTGTCTCCGACTTCCACAGCGTTTTTTAGAAGAATATTTTTATTTAGACTTAGATACTGTAAACATCCTCTTTAATTAATTATTAGCCCTGAAAAAGGTCCGACAATGAAAATCGGAAAAAGTTTGATGATATTTCTTGATCATAATGTACATGTTATATTTATACTTTTACAAAAAAAAAAAAAAAAAAATCATCTCTATAGATAATCGTCCCAAATCACACTTTATGGCGTAAATTGCCTCTTAGATATTTAGGTCTTACATAACCCTAGCCTAACATAATTTAACCTATCCTAGCCTAGTCTTACCTAATCTAACTTAACCTAACTTGACCAAACCGAACCACTCCTAACCTAACTTCCTAACCTAAGCCAACCTAACTTGACGACCCCTAACCTAATCTAACCTAACCTAATGTAACCCAACCTAGTATTACCTAACATTTTCTTGACTTCATTTTGGGACGGGTTTTTAGAAAGAAATTTTACAAGACGATTTATAGTATAGGGAAAAATTTACGGTAATCGTTTAAAGATATAACAAATTGTATAGGTGTAAATATGAAGTATGTGACGAAAAATTTGGTCCGAGTTGTAAAGCATTGTCCTTATTTATGTTTTTTTTATGTAATTCAAATTGTTTTGACCTCCAATAACCCAATAAGTCCCTTGTGATTTTTTTTTTCAGCAAATGAGTGGTCAACATAACACGAATCATCGAAAATTTTCGTAAAAATATACATAAAAGAATAAGGGTTGATTCACACTATCGGTCCGGTCGCGCTCCACTCCCGCTCCGCTCTCGGTCCGGTCCAATATTGTCTCATTAATTTCAATGGAAGCATTCACACTGGCGCTCTCGCTCCGGTTTCGCTCCGGTCACGGTTCCGTCAAAAGATATTTTTACTGGAGCGTGACTGGACCGTGAGCGCCAGTGTGAACTCAGTTGCCACGGTCCTGCTCCTCCTGCTCCACTCCAGTCGAGATTCAGCCTTCATATAAGCAAGTAGTGTTACCTTCTGTCCTACCAAACCATGGATAATCCAAAGGAAACACCACAATGGGATCATGAGAAAGTTAGAAAAATGATAAAAATACATTTTCTTTTTATTTATCACTGATACAATGACAATGCGTACAGCGAGGATATTCATAAGCACCAACTGAATACAATATAACCTACAAAACTTACTTTAATTTTGTGGATTTAGATGAAATGCTAATAGAATTAGTCAAAAGGTAAACCAGAGCTGTATGACCTGACTTCGCTGCACTACAGTGATAATGTTTGCATACTTATCATATTGCCAAGGTACTGAGAGAAAAAAATACACATTATTAACCGAAGAAAGAAATTCCATATGTATAATAACAACCTATTATCCACTGCGGAAATGCATCTCCTTAGCTCACTCAACAAATATTCCTACACAAGTTTGTTTGTCTACTTATATTTTATCATTTTGCCAAGGCATTGAACCAGCTGGGGAGCTGAAATAATCTTTCAGTATATATCTCGAGCCAAAAGAATACTTTGTAGCATTTCCCCCTCTTCCTCTCATTGGACGTACTGTGTTTGATGGAGGCATGACAACAGTATCTGGTAATGCAACAGCATTTGGGTGTATCAGATTGTGAAGTATGCATGTTGTTGTAATGATTGCATTAGCGTTAGAAGGCATAGCTTTAAGTTTCCTTAAATATATTCTGAAGGTTTGCACTAGAATACCAAATGTGCACTTAACTATCCTCCTGGCTCTAGATCTATAATTAAAAATCCTCTTCTCTACCTTATGTTCAGTCTGTGAACCTGGGTAGGGCCTCATCAAATTTCTCTTCAGCGGGAAAGCCTTATCTCCCACTATAACGTATGGTGCAAGCACATCAGTGCCAGGAAGTGCAGCATCTTCTTGTACATTTCAGGTCATCCTCATTTTTTGATTGTATTTTCTCAAATGTTCCTTTGTTCATTCTGAAATAGCTGTGGACTTTACTCTCATCATCATTTACTCTCATACAGAGTATGAAATTCTCCTTCAGTCTTCCTATCTTGCAACATAGGATGAACCCACAATCTCTTTCTTTTTCTATTTTGCTTTCTTTCTTCTTCTTCATCAAGTGCAATAGCGATTATTGCCAACTCGGCGTCAGAAAGGTCGCACATCCTTCGTAGCTGATGGTAACACTTGTACTGGTGTCGAGGTAGTGGGAATGACGGGAGCGATAGCGGAGCGCGACTGGACCGATAGTGTGAATCAACCCTGAATACCTCAGAATCGGAGCGGAGGGAGAGTGGAGCGCGACCGGACCGATAGTGTGAATCAACCCTAAGGGTTGATTCACACTATCGGTCCGGTCGCGCTCCACTCTCGGTCTGCTCTCGGTTCTGAGGCATTCACACGTACGGTCCGCTCTCGCTCCCGTCATCGCCCCTCCCTCGATACCAGTAGAAGTCTTACCATCAGTTACGAAGGAAGTGTGACTTTTCTGACGCCGAGTTGGCAATAATCGCTATTGCACTTGATGAAGAAGAAGGAAAACAAAATAGAAAAAGAAAGAGATTGTGGGTTCATCCTATGTTGCAAGATAGGAAGACTGAAGGAGAATTTCATACTCTGTATCCTCGTCTTATTGATGATGAGAGTAAATTCCACAGCTATTTCAGAATGAACAAAGGAATATTTGAGA
>NC_134809.1:41759947-41767447 GCF_046742065.1 Oratosquilla oratoria | reverse complement strand
GGTCTGAAGTTTGTAGGATTTTCTTTGTTTCTTCCTTTAAATATTGGCACGATGTTTGCATTTTTCCAATCTTGCGATACCTTTCCTTCTTTGAGTGAGAAATATATGATCTTGTATAATTTGTCCGTTAGTTCATCTATACACTCTTTCAATATCCAATTTGCAATTCCATCCGGTCCATGTGATTTATTTTGTCTCTTGTTTCTTTATGTGCTACCTTTATTTCTTTCATTTTGGGGAATCTTTCTCGTTGTCCATCTTCCCAAATTTGTGAGCTCTCAATTGTGTGTGTGCGCGCGCGCGCGCGCGTGTGTGTATGTGTGTAGATATAAATATATATATATATATATATATATATATATATATATATATATATATATATATATATTTCAACATGCTTTGATTCGTTTACTTTTGAATTGGAGTAATGAAGTAAATGGTGTCAAGTCGTTCCGTAAGATCCGATACGACGTCATAGACAAAGGACAGTTACTGCGTATGCTTTATTTTCATGCCAATTCATTTGTCCAAGATGAATTTGAATTGAAATAATAAACTGGTCTATATTTCATCCTTATTACTCATACGTGTCAGTTAGTGTGTGATCAATATATACGAGTATATTAGATTTGATAACGCTGACAGCGTCTTAGACTCTGTGTAGGAAAATTGGGGAGGGGAGGACATAACCTAGCCTAGTCTACCCTATCGATTGGATGTTTGTTCGTTGGGTTATTGTCCGTTCACCAGAATTATCATTTCCATGTTTGGTATTGCTGATGATAAAGAAAAAGAATCTAAGAATGGCTTCACTATTAATGTGATTTCAAGTGGTTTAATTTTCGGCAGTTTTCAGTAAACTGCGCTTTCAAAATTCTTGTCTCTGATTCCCATTAAGCACTATTGGGTCGATATAATAGCTGTATAAGAGTAGATTAAAAAACAAAAAACGCTCTTATCACCGTATATTGAGACATGTATTTACATCATAAACCATACTAACATTCAGTTCCATATATTCAATGAACAACGAAGACATCATCGAGCTTGCTAAGTGTTCAAGTGTTTTGGAAAAGATTACAGTTCAGACGAATAGATCCGGTGATAAATGCAATAACGCTCTTATCACCGTATATTGAGATATGTATTTACATCATAAACCATACTAACATTCAGTTCCATATATTCAATGAACAACGAAGACATCATCGAGCTTTCCAAGTGTTCAAGTGTTTTTGAAAAGATTACAGTTGAGACGAACAGATCCGGTGATAAATGCAATAACGCTCTGAACGTCCGTGGACGAATAACGATCAGAACGTGCACGGATGCTCTGGAACGTTTTAGCAACATCGTGGTATTGCATCATACATGTGTTTCACCGTTATCTTGGATAACGTGCTAGATTCGTGATTGGCAAATATTACCCACCCAGATGAGAGCTCAGACTTCATTTATGGCCCGATCTATGAGTAGTACTGACATTACACACTCACTACTCCTTGCCTACCATAGATAGAGTGCCGGCTCATTTTGTAGCGGTGTTGACATTTTCAGCCCTGGGGGTGATGCGTAACTTTTGGCACTGCGAGCCAGCACTCCAACTCTGGTGGGCAAGATGTGTGTGTATTCACTTGTATTCACTTGTATTCACTTGGTCTTTGGATCACGTGTTGGACTCGTGATCGACAGCTATTTCCCTCCTGGAAGAGAGCTCAGAGCTCGTAGGTCCGATCTATGGGTAATGCTATGACCTTGCACACACACACACCCCCAACTCCCCGCCCACGAGAGTTGGAGTAACACCCCTCAGCGCTGCGATACTGATATTATTTCAGCCCCGGGCGAGGGTCGAACCCGGACCTCCGTAGTGGCAGGCCAGAGCTCTAACCACAGTGTGTGTGTGTGTGTGTGTGTGTGTGTGTGTGTGTGTGTGTGTGTGTGTGTGTGTGTGTGTGTGTGTGTGTGTGTGTGTGTGTGTGTGTGTGTGTGCGTGTGTGTGTGCGTGTGTGTGTGTCTGTGTGTGTGTGTGTGTGTGTGTGTGTGTGCGTGTGTGTGTGCGTGTGTGTGTGTGTGTGTGTGTGTGTGTGTGTGTGTGTGTGTATGTGTGTGTGTGTGTGTGTGTGTGTGTGTGTGTGTGTGTGTGTGTGTGTGTGTGAGTGAGTGAGAGAGAGAGAAAGATGGGTTAATCGGGTATGTTGGATTCGTCATGAAACCTTTAGAATATGTGCTGATTATTGATGAACTTTGAATTGCGAATAATTCATAAAATCAGCGAGATTAGGATAGTGCAGTGGTTCCCAACCTATTTTCTGTCATTTCCCCCTGCACCCAATTCAACCATCCAAATTTCCCCCTTCGTGTGTATGAGAGAAAGAACAGTTAAAACAAACTGAGACTATTTACTAGTTTATTTTTCAAATGCACTAACACAGCTAACATTAAATTGTATTGAATAAGAACACTAACACTAACACAGCATTTTAGTGTGACTTCTGGCATTGTTTGCCTATCACGAGTCCTTCAATATCTGGAGAAGTTATGGAGAGCGCACATCGAAGATCACCTCCACTTCCAACTTGTCTCGGTCTCTATTTGTACGGAAATTCGAGGTTTGAGTGTATTTTCTAATTATTTTCTGATAATTTCCAGAATTCTAATTCCAGACTAGAATTTCCCCCCTGAAACATCCAAATTTCCCCCCTGGGGGAAATTTCCCCCTGGTTGAGAACCACTGGGATAGTGAAAACGAGTAGTGAGAAAAAGAATATTAATCCCTCCACAGAATAGTTGAGGGAATTTCCAAAAGCACCAAGACAGATTTGAGAACAAAGCACACTTGAAAGCGATAACGTCTTTCCAAGAGCCGAATAGAACCGTATGAATTGGCCAGGAGAACATTTATAAAGAGCGTCAAAATAGCAAAGGTGTTCACTAGAAGTTGTATGAAGTCTGTTTGATTATATGTAAAGTGTTTTTCCTAATTATCACATTTTTCAAATTATAGCACGTGTTACAGTCGCCCTCTTTGTGTTCCTTATTATTCACCATCTTTCAGACCAAGTTGGCCGTCTTTTTACTGGTTTGATTCGTAACTCATTGCAAAAACAAATAAATAAATAAATAAATAAATAAATAAATATTTGCCAACTTCTGAAATGTAACTAATAGGATCGTGAGTTTTAGATATCGGCAAATACCCACTTCTTCGTCATTCCAGATTACATTCTTCATGGTAATGGACGGATGTCTAAGAAATATTGAAACGTATAAGTTCTATCAATTCACTGCCATGTAGATCTGCATATCTCTCTCTCTCTTTTTTTTTTTTTTTTGTGTGTGAATATGTGTCAATAATGTGACGTGGCACTGCTTTCTTCATCCTTCACAGCAATCCTGCCACGTCTGCCGCGTCTTTCGTTAGTCGTCCCTCTCATTCATAGCAAAGGAAATATAAGAATTATTGGTCTTCGTTAACATTGGTCACGAGTTAGTGAATCACACGTATCGGTGGGCGTTCATTGCGTCAGACTCCAGAGGCTCATGTGGAATCGGGGTGAGACGCGGTCAGGTCGTCTTTGTCCTAACAATAACTTTGACTTTTCACGACTCATTCGTTTGTTCTAGCTGTCGCCAGACAGGGAGAGCGTAGGGGAATGTGATATAATTTTTTGGTAGAAGGGAAACTGAGTGTGAAGGAAAAGGGTGCGAGGTAGAGGTGCTGAACATTAACAAATCGAACGAGAAGGAAAAGGAGAAAGGATGCCAGAAGAGTCTGAGAAAAATAAACAAATACACAAACAAAAAGATGAATAAATATTATACGGGAGGGAGAGGTATGCAGGTTGCCCCACTTCCATGCAAAAAGATCCGCCATAGGGCACTGTTGGGTTTTTAGGAAAAGTTGAGGATGCAGTATCGATATATATACTGAATACGTGCTGTGGTGAGAGGCACTTTCGTCAGATCAGGCGAATGCTTTCCACCATATGAAAGTAGAATTTACACCTGAATTTTGAGTTAGATTTATTTGGCTTACTAGTTCATCTATTAAGATCTACAGCTAATTCTCATAAGTATAGCCAGTGAAATAAAATAATTTTTATGAACGTCGCGTACCGCTGAGGCCTATGGCCTCTGAGCGTTAGGTTCGAGTCCTACACGCGACGGACATAAAAATGATCTGATTGATGTCGCTGTCCACTAGTGAATTTCTCACATAGGTAGTGAAGTTAGCGAAAACCTACTTTCTTAATTGATAGAAAGCGTTCGCCAAGACAGGCGAAAGGTTTTGAAAGTACTATCCTGAAACCCAGGTGGGCAAGTCACCCCTTCGCTACCGAAAGGATGCCAAAGGGATGAATTAAATCGCCCGGCTGCTGCAGACAAAATGAAAGGCAAAGTGTCACACGGTATGGAAGGGGGATTAAGAGAGAGTCTGCATTTCCTTTGTGGCGGAAGTTTTACCTAAATCAGCTGTCCATAATGTCGAGGTTATGTCTAGATGTGAGAGCCTGATTCTCACGACCTCGTCACGACCTCGCCTGAAAGCCCTTATAGGAAAATATAAGCGTAAGGGCCTCGCATGACAGCCCTTATCGTAAGAACTAATATATATCACATGAATGAAAGGACCTGGTGTATTCGGCTAAGCCAACCCACGTCGTGTAGTGACTGTAGCTATTGGGAAAAAGTTTTTTAGTGTTTTTTCCTTAGCCAATCATGGAAACACCAAAATGAAATGTACGGCCTTAGAGGGAGGTGCCTAACATTACCGAGGTGCCCTTAAGGTTTAGAGACAGAAGGAGAGCAGTCGTTAGGCAGCTGCTCCGAGCATCGGGTCTAAGGCAAGTAGCCTGAATTCCATTCCCACAAAGCAATACACACACTCTAGCACTATTAATAAACATGAAAATATACACCGCTGGTTTGTTCTCTTGCCCTAGCGAGACCTAAGTTCGCAACCTTATGGGGTCATAGCCCCTACTTTGAGGAGGAGAGTCACGTAGACATGTGGTGAACAGAATACCCCACAAGAACGTTATGAAGCATATGTGTATAGTCGCGGAATGTGGGTGATCAGCCTCTGGTGAGAATTTGTAAGGACAACTAGCCTTCAGCTTCAGAGCATTTATGTTTGGGCTACGGCCATATTACACCTGTGAGAAAGACATTTGTAGGCTACCAAAAGCACAATTCCGGGCCATGCCCGGCAACTCTGTCCCAGCCAGAGGGATGCTACCTTTCGGTACGCCCCGAGGTTATCTAAGTTGAGTGAGGTCGGGTCAGGTCATAGTATCCTCTCTGACTTGGGCCGGCCAACGCGCACTTTCCGCCAGAAAAAAGTGCATAGCTTAAACCAAGTGTGAATCTCTCCCTACGTCACCTAGCCCTATAACATACGCTTGTATGTTACAGACATAAGCATTTAGGTCGGCGACATTGGGATTAGGATCTTTTATAAATTCAGCCCCTGGTAACAAAGAGGAAGAAAACAGTCGTCGGTATTCTAGAAAACTGTCATATATTCGTCGTGCATAAACAAACTGAATCTCTTTGTTTACTTCTTTGTTGCCATGACAACGATCCGTGGAGGCTCCTTCGATCATATACAGTATTATGAACTAAACCCTTGGGGAACTTGTTTGTCGGAACGCACGTCACCGTGTTGAAGAGATTTAGGCCCGTGATGCTCTTATTTATAGATTTAATTTGTTTACTTATTTATAATATATATATATATACATATATATATATATATATATATATATATATATATATATACATATATATGTGTGTGTGTATATATATATATATAATTTATATATATATATACATACATATGTGTGTATATATATATATATATATATATATATATATATATAATTTATATATATATATATATAAGTTACTTCCTATTTTTTCAACAGGGTCGAAATCTCTGGAACTCTCCAGTATGACGTGTAACCTGAAATAGAAAACAATGACTAATGACGAATGACTAGATAAATGAATAAACTAATAGAAAAGTAAATTATATTAACTAATAAATAAAGAAACAAATAAATATATAAATAGATTAACAAATCGATGAATGAATGAGTGAATGAATGAATGGTCGGTACTACTATAGCGTGAGGTCTACCACACTATATAATAGCGTGAGATCTACCTCCCATTAGTACTATAGTGTGAGGTCTACCATTTTCATACATTTATTTTAGCTATAAACACATAATTTGTACATATCCTAGGAATGACTTGGATAGATAATTGGATTTCTCATTACATTCATATTAAAGGGAGAAAGGTAAAAATAAACATGTTATCATATATTTCCGTACATTTATTCTAGCGATACACACTTCGTTCATCTTCTAAGAATGACACAAATAGGTTAGGTTAGGTTAGGTCACGTGGACAGGTGCGGGGAGCGTCCCGGGGCAACGCGGGTCACGCGTTAGACCTCAGGCTATACCTGGGTAGGCGACATATGGCGGTAGACCTCACGCTATAGTAGCACCGTGTGTTGGCGTGGGTGGTAATATGCTTCGTACGTCGTACTGATACGGCGAGGGGGATTGTAACATGTCGTACAGTCGTGTTGGTTTCCCTTGCGCACTCATTTTAGCCACCCAATACAACCGAATGGTCTTCCTGTTGTGAACACACGAACATGACCCATAATGTATCAATTTTTTATTGTTGCGCTGGTACAATTTTATTGACAAAAATCAAGTTAATTATACGGGGATTGCTGTACATACAAATGCATTTAATACTCCACAATGAAAGTCATAATGGCAAAGTTTCCATACAGCATGGGTCAGCTTGGAATGTCCACAGTAAACGGAAATAAACACTTAAGAGATCAAGGATACTTCTACCCAGCCGCACGCCCATGTGCGTTTCAGTCGAAGTGCGTACCATGGCACGATAATTTCTTTAAATAGATTTCCTACGTGTACGCAATCTGGATATATTTTCACAGGTTTAGTGTACTGTTTGTAGGGAATAAAGAAAACTGTCACATTTCGGATTAATATTGAGGAAACTGAGCGCGTTTAGTGAGAACTCGGAAATTCTTGCAAGAGATCTCGGAGGGTGACTCAGATGTATTCGCCCCGACTGACGACATCGTATGTGGGTAGAGCGTAGGCATGAAGATGAGGCAGCAAACGCTTGCCTTTTTTGTGAGTTTTATTATCTCATTAATTTTGTTGTCATTACTATCATCATCATCATCATCATCATTACTATTATTATTATTATTGTTATTATCATCATTATAATAACAATAATAATAATAATAATAATAATAATAATAATAATAATAATAATAATAATAATAATAATAATAATAATAATAATAATAATAATAATAATAATAATAATAATAATGATAATAATAATAATGATAATAATAATAATAATAATAATACATACATACATATACCAAGGCTTTTTCCCCCTTCCAAGGGAGGTAGCCAAAAAGGGAAA
>NC_134809.1:41737447-41754947 GCF_046742065.1 Oratosquilla oratoria | reverse complement strand
TTTAATAAAACGCCCTGTGTAGTAATTTCAGCACTTAATAAAATCCTCTGGCGTTCATGATCACACATTACATTTTGGATTTGGGATCCTCATGCAAGTCGCGGTTACAGACCCGCGGTTACAGACCTTCGGTTGCTGATTGCTGTGTTTGTACACGTAACATGATTGTATACATTTTAATCGTTTTCATACGTTCTCAAGGTTTGTCTCTTTTTTTAAGCAAATATAAATAACACTTACGTGATATTATTTTTAGAAAGAGATAAGATTAAAACGAATGAGTCGAGGACATGGATAGAGGAGTAGCCGACATGCGCGTGCAACGCAGGTCGAGGAAAAAATTGTTTTATTCCCGAGTGAATACGTACAATTGGACAAAAGAAATCCTCGACGCTTTGCTTGCATTTATTGGTATTAAATGTGTACGTAAGATAAAATCCGAAGGTGATAGTATTCGTAATTACTGTCGTTGTTGTTTTTTATATACTTATGAATTACTGTTCGACATTTCTTTGATGGAACTTGCTTCCCAAAATGCACGACTTGTTCTTGAGCGGTAGGTGGCACAATATCGATCTTCTTTTGTTATAAATATATGCAATAGGGTTGCAGTGAAGCATTCTAGGGACAAAACTAAAATCCCTAGAATCCTAGATCAATCGCTAAAGTGACCAACGAAGGGTACCTACATGTAGTAAGCTTACCCATTTTCAAAGCCCCTGAGGAGCTGACTCTCGACCTCGGGACTGGGATCATGTTATCTCTTTTATCAACTAAGCTGCATTTCTTACACCATTTCACACACCGAGAACTGGCAACCTACAACTCTGCTCTCCTCTCCCAACCACTTTTAGCCAGCGACATAAAAGCACCCCAAGATTTCTGCCCAGAGCGATCCGTATTAGTTTAGAAAACCGTTACAACCCACGTGTCGCCAGAGAAATAACATTAACACAAGTTTGTCATTCAACTGACTGGCTGTGCCACGCTATACGCTATCCGCCATCCGTTGGTGGTTTTTGTTCTGGCTTAAATGTCCCCAACATGATCAGGGCTGTCGACAATGGCCTTAGGTTTTAAGCCACGATCTCCCCTGCGAAAGGTTTTCGCGGTTGGGGGGTGGGGAGCACTGCTTTGAGTTATAATACTAGTATCACTGTTAGTATAATTTCTATTATTATGGTAATAGTTATCAGTATTAGCATTAGTATTATTATGTTTTTATTATAATTATTAGTGTTGTTATTGTTATCACATTAATGGTAATAATATTAATGATAATAATAATAGTAATATCTTTATTATATATACATATATATATATATATATATATATATATATATATATATATATATATATATATATTGTTATTATCTACTATTAGTATAATCATTACTATTATCATTATTATTATTATTATCATTATTATTATTATTATTATTATTATTATTATTATTATTATTATTATAATTATCATTACGAATATTGTTATTACTATTACTATTAATTTAATTATATTATTATCATTATTATTATCGCCATCATCATCATCGCTATTATTGCTATCATCACCATCATCATTATCATTGCTACAATCATCATCATTATCATTGCTATCATCATCATCATCATCACCGCAGTATATCACCTTTAAAAAAAATTCAGTCTTTAATCCCCAGGTCTTCCCCGGAGCAAGCTTAAAGTCCTCGCGGAGTCTATGGGAACTCTTGGGCACAGCTGTGGAATGTGTCGTAAGCAGCTGCGCACGCACATAATAATTATCAGGTCACCTTAATTGGTCCAAGCGATGCCATATGTCGCTGTGGACGGGCCCCGGGCCCCCTCTCCCACCTAAGATGAATGAAATCGTCTACGAGCAGCCAGAACGAATACTAGATTTGTAATACTTAACGAAACAGTTGGCTTTTTCCAATACAAGGAAATTTATTGTACAACAGACTTATGCATGGATGCACTTTACATTCACATGCAAAACATGTGTGCACTTTACATTCACATGCAAACATGTGTGCATATGTGCACACATACGAACATGCATACTTACATATACGTACGTACATGAATCCATAGGTACACATGTAGACATATTGCATGCACACTTACATTCATACATATGAACAGACATACATGCATTCATACACATGTACACACACACTACATGCACAACTACACATTAGTGATTTTGAAAGCGTGGTTTACCGAAAATGATCGAAAATTAAACCACTTGAAATCGTATTAACAGTGAAGCCATTCGTAGATTAAATTTTTCCTTATCAGCAACAACACCAAACATGGAAATGATAATTCTTTACCTCTGATGTCTTAGAGTTCATTAGATCGGGTGCATATGAATTTTTTACTTGATTTTAACCACTGGAAATTGTTAAGAACATTCTATGGATTCGTTATTTATGAATGCCTCATTTGATGGCGTCCTATAATGGCTGTTTGTTTGTCTTTTCATGGTAAATATACATTCTTTTGAAAAACTAATCCACAGCCAGAGTTGCATTACGGCAAACGAACATTGAGTCGGGAGAAATGACTATCAATGCAATTTTTAAATCTAATATATCTTGATCACACGCTGACACGTAGAAGTAATAAGGATGAAATATAGACCAGTTAATTTTTTCAAATTGAGTTTGTCTTGGATAGATTAATTAGGATAAAAATAATGCATACGCAGTAACTATCCTTTGTCTATGACGTCATATTCGGTCTGATGTAACGATTTTCAACCCTTCCTCCCTCAACTTGATGTATTTATCCATTTACCTCATTGCTCCTATGAAAAAGTAACCGACAACAAGGGATAGTGGAAAAATATATTACCAAGGCTCAACATACAATGAACTGTGATCAAGAAAGTAAATATATACATTCCACCCATTTACACCGTATTGCAGAATTAACAAAAAATTCATGTATGATATCGTAGACTAGACCCGTAGCATACAATTGTCTCCAAGGGGATATTGACCGTAAATTCACCATAAATCTTGATAACCCTGAGCTCAGTTCCCAGAGGAGTGGCATTAGCAGTCAGTGAGCGAAGTCGGAAGAAGTTAGGCAACGTCGCAGGCACAAACTTCTCATGGCTCTCGCTCACTTCGCCTTGATTAGTGTTGCTATATCGTAACGGTCAGAATTCAAGACACCGCTTCAAACACCCATGAGCTCCCAGTGCATCTCTGCCTGCCTAAAGGGTTATCACACTGGGATTTTGTGGACATCATTACCACCGACGGTTAAGAGTTCGACTGAGTGAAAATGACTTCAGTTACAATATTCCATTTTTCAAATCTTCAAATATCAAATTACCTTTCCGTCATATATAGCACAGATGAATGACGAACTAATAGGTTACACGAATGTTAGACATACTGTTGAAATGTTCTTAGAGTCTAGATTTCTGTAAGCGATATAGTAATCTAGTTATTCAAATGGAGGCTGGAGGTAGGCTGTGGGAGATAAAATAGCCCAGTAGCCCAGTGCACAGCAATCCCAGGGACCTACACTTGAGGTCTGGCCATAAGTTTCAACCTTTTTCGGTATAATATCATATTATAAAATACACAGGTGTACATTTTAGAAGTAAAAATAAATAAATAAATAGATAGATAAAAAATGCATCAACATTGCCTGTATATAAGTGCTGATAATTTTACCTCTTGAATTCCACTTTCCTTTCCTTTAGTTGTAGTCAACTGTGCCTATCCCTATCTTTCTGAATATCTTATCCTTCCTAGTAATGTTATTTGACTTCGAAAAGGTGAGGAAGTCCCTGCAATATACCTCCCTGAGATTGTACTGTACATCCAGAATCCTTTCCAGTGTATCAACGCCCATCTTGTTTTTCCTTCCCCTTCTCTAGTGACTGCATCAGCGGACATATCATGTTAATGGTAATCAATTAGACAACATTCTTTCTACATCTGTTCTTTCCTTCAGACGAGGAAAGCAGGAAAAACGTCGGAATATTACTTCACAGTAATCCGACAGCTGTTTCGGCGATTACGCAAGGATGTCTCTGCTTTGGTAGAATTGAATAAGGTGGTATGATTTTGTCATTTTTTCCTGTTCCATTTATATTGTCCTTGTCGTTTCCTCTCCCAGTGGCTTCTTGTTTCAACCATACCCTGACACAGCGGTCTCTTTTCCTGTTTTTATTTATTTATTTATTCATTTATTTATTTATTTATTTATATTATATTATATTATCCTATGGATGATTTCGTTAGAAGAGGGGAGGATATAACCCGATGATAACTGGACGTTCAATGAAGGTATTTGCCGATTGATGCACACCGACACGTTGGTTATTAAACGCCAATATTTGTTGTCACAGTGAATGATTTCTGTGCCCCTAATGAGGTCTTGTGAAGGCTGCATCTTGCCATGGTCATCGATGAAGTGCTGGTGAATGGCTCCGTTGTAGATATAAAAAGTTCAAGAAATTTTTAAAACATAATTGATGTCACATGTGCTTTTATCTGTCAGACTGTCTATATACCAATAAGCTTCTTCCCCGTACAATAAAGGTAGCCAGCCAAAGTATGTACCCACCTTTATCCCTGGAATCAGCACAGAAGAGAATAACCAAAATGATACA
Source organism: Oratosquilla oratoria (assembly GCF_046742065.1). NCBI lineage: Eukaryota > Metazoa > Arthropoda > Malacostraca > Stomatopoda > Squillidae > Oratosquilla > Oratosquilla oratoria. Next base: position 41,750,311 of record NC_134809.1, on the reverse strand, counting down.
TGTGTTCAGAAATTTACCTTACGAAGAGAGTCTTAGGCACCATAACTTACACTTTCTGGATAGACACAGGGTACGGGGTGATCTAACAGAGGTGTTCAAGTGGATCAAAGGCTTTAACAAAGGTAATGCAAACAATGTCATTATATTAAGACAACAGGGCAGGACTCGCAGTAATGGATTTAAATTGGACAAATCTAAATTTAAGAGGGATATAGACAAGAATTGCTTTACCAATAGTGGTCAACGAATGGAATAGACTTATTAACCAAGTAGTGAGCGCTGAAACTATCGGTTGTTTTAAAGGTCAGATATCAACAGATATACCATTCGCTAAAAATCATCGTATTGCTCGAAAAAGTACTTTTTAAAAGCATACAAATAAAGTTTTTACCTATTACAGAAGAATTTATTCAGAAAATTCACTTTTAATTGCGCCTCGCATACCACTTTTCCGAAGTCTAGATATTCAGAATAACAATATTGTTTGTTTGGCAACTGTGACGTCACGAACGCGGAATTCCCGAACCTTTCCCGAAGCGCACGGGCGGAATGTTTCGAATAGCAGACGACGCAATGAAATGAAGACAAAACTGTTTTTTGCCAAATTTGATAAGATGTAGATGGTGGAATTATATAGAATACTGTCAGTATGTTTTTTTATGTACATTAAACTGTAAATACAAAAAGTTATGGAAGTCTTGATATCTGACCTTTATAGGTCAGATATCAAGACTTCCATAACTTTTACACGGCTACCCTCCCTCCTCGTCCCCACATACAAAAATAAAGAAGAAAATCCTTCTGGCAGCGTCAATTTATCTTAAGGCCTGTCTACACTGTTGGTAGACATCTGTAGTTTTGGAGCATGGTAAGGGCAAGTACCTGAAAAATGAAAATGTAGACGTGAACAAATGAAGCACCATTCCCGACCGGAAAAGTTCATGAGCGAGCTACATATTCGAACGTACCTGTGACCAACATCTCCAGCAGTGTTACCAGATGCACATAAATGTCTGCGCTGAACTAGATATATAATCTCCATGTCGGACGTTCCGGTGTACGGGTTATACAGTGAGAAATTATTAGGGTGTTGATAGTTATGGAACATACGGTCTGCAAACCCCTGGAATGTACCTGGTACTTTGTACGATGCGCTGTATTCCACAGGATTGACACACTAGATAGGGGAGAGCGTAGGTAAGTCAGAATAGTGTGAACGGGCAAATTGGTGGTCAGTGGTCTCTACCATGTTTCACCACCATGCCTCAAAACTGCTGAGTTGCGACCTCGAGTAATATAGATGGTCATTGATAGTGTAGACGGGCCCTTCTCTGCTCAACAGACATTCCCTTTTTCTCAAAGCTCGTTTCACCCTGTCCATCCATCTCATTCTTGGTCTATCACTCAGGTTCACACCATCAATTTCTGCCTTCCACATTCTTTTTGCTTATCTTTCTTCATTCTTTCCATGTGCCTAAACCTTCCCAGTATTCTTTCAATTACTATACCTGCCAACTCCCGTTCTACCTCTGCTCTCCTCCTCACCTCCTGATTTCTCACTCTATCCATCCTCGTAATACCCACCATACTTCCCAAACACTTCATCTCAAACAAATTTAAGTTTCTCCTTTCAGCCTCCCTTAGATTCCAAGTTTATCCCGTACAATGGCGTAGGTACAATCACCTCTTCGTATAGTCTACTCCTCGCATCCATTTCTAGATACCTATTCCTCATGACATTTTTCATTCCTCCATGACATTTACTTGCTTCCTCCACACTACAATTTACCTCCACCACCACTTGTGCACTCTCTGCTCCGTACGACCCCAAATATTTAAAACTATCCACTTCCTCTAACCCTCAACCCACACTGTTCCTCATCAGTCCCCCTGTTTTTCTCCTAATTCTCTCAATTAAAACCTTCCAATATGACTTTCCAACTACGATCAACAAATTGATCCATCTAAAACTACTACATTCACATTTGTGCCCCTTTCCTTTATAAATGGGAACTATATACGGACTCCACCAGTTCTCCGGCACACTCCCTTCCTTAGGCATACGGTAAACAATTTTACTAACCAATCCACTTCAACCGTTCCTTCCTTTGTCAGACACTCCTCATGAAACCCATCCAATCCAGGTGCTTTACCAATCTTCATAACTTTCATTGCTCATTGTATCTCATATTTACCTATATCCCAGTCATTTTCTTCTCTCAACATGGTCATTTCCCTAGTTCTTCCCACGGCCACTATCAACCCCTCCCGAACCCCATTCAGATGTAACAACTCTCTGAAATACTCTACCCATCACCTTTACCGCCTTCTCTTCCAATAACATCTGTCAATCTGTACATTTGATCTTCTCTGTACCTGACTCACCCCCTCAATCATTTCACTTCCTTCCAAAACATCTTTTTATAATTTTCAAAATGTTCTGTCACACTCGTACCCCATTTTATATCTGTTCAACTCTTTGCCTTCTCCACCTTACATTTTGCCTCTTTATTCTTCTTATACCCCTCATGTGCTTCCCGAGTCTTACTTTGCAACTAATCCACATGTGCTTCCTTTTTCTCTTCTTCTACCACTTTTACATTTTTATCTCACCATCCATTACTTTTCCTTCTATTCCTTCCCATCCTCCCCGTACTTCATACAATCTTTGCACACTTTGTTACTTCTTCCTTAAAACACACCCATTCTTCTTCTTGTGCTCCTACCTTACGTCTCTCTCCTACCACCTTCCATGCCTCTCTCGTCTTCTCCTAGCGTTACCTCTCATTCTCATTTTCATTCTCATTCAATTTGGTAACTCTCAGTACTTCTCTACCTCCCACTCTTTTACTCCTCCATTAATGTGTATATATTTATATATATATATATATATATATATATATATATATATATATATATATATATACACACATATATATATGTATATATATATATGTATACATATATATATACAGTACATATATATATATATGTATATATATATAGACATATATATATATATATATATATATATATATATATATATATATATATATATGTATGTATATATGTACATATCTAAATATATATATATATATATATATATATACATATACATACATTTGTGTGTGTATGTGTGTTCACTACAGCAAAATGTAGTCACACCTTTGTAAATCACACAGATAACCCACGGTCGGAGTAAAAGAAAAATTGGGAGAACCTTTAATTTATATATTTCTGCTACCAATTGCAGCCCTCTTCAGGAAAGTACAAGATAGCAGAAGTGATAGAACATATGAAGGTCATTAAACTTGGTGGATATCCACGCCCTCGTTTCAATTTGTATGATTATCTGGGACGGCATCGGTACATAGGAAAACTGCACATTATTTCACTGCACTAAAAGTAGGTTGTGCCTTAAGTATAATGGAGCGAGGTCAACAGACTGACCTCAGGCTTCTACAAAGCGCCTTGTCAAACCGAAGGCAAAGGTCACGGACACGCGTCCGTTCGCCCGCATTGCTTGACTCCGTGTGTAAGTGTACGTGTGTGTGTACATGCACACACGCACACACACGCACACACACACACACACACACACACACACACACACACACACACACACACACACACACACACACACACACACACACACACACACACACACACACACACACACACACACACACACACACACACACACACACACACACACACACACACACACACACACACACACACACACACACATATATATATATATATATATATATATATATATATATATATATATATACATACCTGGCTTATATTCCTACTTTCAGCTATATGTTGACTATTTTTCAGCCAGTTGCACAATTTTGACTTTGTGGTCATTTCCTATTACGTTCGGTTTAGTTTCATCAATAAATGTGGGTGCTCCAAACATAATTCTCGTGAACATTTAAAGAGATCAGAGACCAATGAGAGGATACAGTCGGGGAAGGATAAACGACGATGGGTTAGAAACTGTAATACTCTAACGTTGCGACCAACTTGTACTTCTTACGAAGACGAACAGAAGTAATCACAAGAACGGAACCTTGAGGAACTCCACTCGTTCCATCCTTCCAGTTCAAACCTCTGCCGAAATGACCCTTTGCAATACTTTGATAATTTTCAATCGAAATGCTATTTAGTATATTGTTACTTATTCTATAAAAATTGAAAAGTTTCTTGCTTATGACAGCATCAGAAGTCCAGATAAAATTTACGCAGTTTAGACATTTAATGTTGTTCAATAGCATCTCATATTTTTTTTTCTTTTATTCACCCCTCAATTGATGTAATTAAGGTTAGGCTTGTAAATCTATGATTAACACGTAAATGAATAAATAATAAATTAATGCAAAATTAAAAATGTGAAGGAATGAACAGATAGATAAAGATGATGCATACACAAGCAAATTTATAAACAGATATGCTAACGCCTGATGTATACGATATATATATATATATATATATATATATATATATATATATATATATATATATGTATGTATATTCGCCTTTTCCTTTTTTTTTTCTTTAAGAAAATGTTGCATGTCAGGGACAGCGATTACAGTTCGGTCGAGTGACGACACCTAATCGCTGCACGTGATGATCGAGTGGTCATGACCCACCCTCCCCCACCCCGACCCCCACCCCCATGGCACCGGTTGGCACGGCCGAGTGTCAAAATCAGTGTCGTCAATAAAACGTGGCAATCCGGGCTGATTCACTGGTGCAAGTCGTGGCGGCTTTGTAATTTGCAGCGATAAACAATCTATATTGCCGTGATTTTTTTTCATCATACCAACACAATGTTGCCCGATTACATATTGGTGTTAGGACACGCATGCCCCCCTCCCACTCCACGCATTTTTAGACTGCCAAACAACGCTTTGGTTGATATTTGTAATTCCATTCTTTCTGGCGCCAGGCTCTTCTATTCCACTGTGCGCGTGGGCCCTATGTTGGCGGACGGACTGACCCGAATCCCTGTCATCACGAGTCCCCCTCACGTCCCTGGTGACACCGTCTTCCCATAAATCACATAAAAGATCTTAGCATCCTACTTACCTCCTCCCGCCTTCTCCCCTCATTAATCCTCCCCCTTCCCCTCCTCCTTCTCCATCTAATCCTCCTACTCCTTTCCCGCTTCATCCTTGTCCTCCCACCCCCCTTGCCTGTGTCAGATACCTGGACATTGTTTTGTCAGAACGAGTCTCCCTCGTGACTTCTGAAAAGGGGAGTGTGACGCCGGCATCACAATGGCTCTGCCCAACCTCCCTTTGTACAGATTATCACCTCAGGTGCGGAGACCAATGTCTATTGTTACTAAAACCATATGCGCACGCGCACACACACACACACACACACACACACACACACACACACACACACACACACACACACACACACACACACACACACACACACACACACACACACACACACACACACACACACACACACACACGCACACACACACACACACACACACACACACACACACACACACACACACACACACACACACACACACACACACACACACACGCATATATATATATATATATATGTATTTATGTATATATATGTATATATATATATATATACATATATATACATAAATACATATATATATATATATAAGAAACTTAGTCCGAACGTTTTCGTCTATTTAAGGCATTAGATGGTGTCATGCGGATTGTCTGAGAAAGGAAGGTACAGTAATAGTGGACTGGTTGATGAGGTTGTTTGATGTATGTTTAATGGAGGGTAGAGTGTCGAAGGACTGAAGGAATGCCTGTACAGTTCCGCTTTACAAGGGAAAAGGGGACAAATATCAGTGTAGTAGTTTCAGAGGGACCAGTTTGTTGAGTGTAGTTGGGAAGGATTATGGGAGGGTTTTAAATGAGAAGATTAGGAGAGGAACTGAGGAAGTAGCTGGTGAGGAACAGTATGGGTTGAGAAAAACCAGATCAGATTTTTGTGGTAAGACAGATATGTCAGATTTTTTTTTAGGAAAAGGTAAGGATGACTATTGGGCCTTTATGGATTTGGAAAAGGGTTATGGGAGGGTAGACAGGAAGGCACTGTGGGGGTTTGGCAGTTATATGGGATTGGGGAAAGCTGTTAAGATCAGTGAAGTGTTTTTTACGAGAGTAGTAGAGCCTGTATTAGCATGGTAAATGGGGAGGGTGAGTGGTTTGAGGTAAGGTAGGACTTCGTCAGGGATGTGTCATGAGTTACCGGTGAGAACGTTCTCGGTCGAAAACATCCTCGGGTGAAAGCGTCCTCAGGTCGGGTCACATGTGGCAGGAAAGGGAGGAGTGGAGGTAGGGGTAAATTGTAGATTGAGAAAAGCAAGTAAAAATCTTGGGGGATTAAAAACTGTAATGAGAAATAGGCTTCTGGGAATCTATGCTAGAAGGAGATTGTATGAAGGGGTGATTTAAGAGAGGTAGAGAGGAAAAGTATGAATGTGTTTGAGATGAAATGTCTGAGAAGTATGGCAGGGGTTACCAGGTTGGATAGAGTGAGAAACCAGGTGAGGAGGAGAGCGAGAGTGGAAAAGGAGTTGACAGATAGGGCTGATGAAAGAGTATTGGGATGTTTTGGACACATGGAAAGGATGATTGTAGAAAGATTAGTAAAAGAGGTGTGGAAGGCAGAGATAGAGTGAGTGAATTTGAGGGAACAACCGAGGATGAGATGGATTAATGGGGTGAAGGGTGTGTTGAGAAAGAGAGGAATGTCTGTTGAGCAAGGAAGGGAGCAGGCAAGAGGTAAGGATGAGTGTAGAGTGGCCGTGTATAGATGATACTGTTATGCTAAGAAGGGATATTTTGACGGAATTCGAAGAGATTTCCCCCCTTTTTTTTCTGCATGAAGGGACGGAGATGGGGGTCGCAGATTAAATGTACTGTGTCTTGCTGCATTGCTTCTGATACAGGGTAATGGGGTGTGGATACAGGGGTGACCAGTCATCCATGAGAAGCTAAGAAGGAGAAGGAGAACGGGGTGGAGGGGAGTGGAATGGGTAGGAGTAGGTACGTGCCTTTCATTTGACCTTCCTTGGGGGAAAAGATCCTGGTGCATATATATACATATATATATATATATATATATATATATATATATATATGTGTGTGTGTGTGTGTGTGTGTGTGTGTGTGTGTGTGTGTGTGTGTGTGTGTGTGTGTGTGTGTGTGTGTGTGTGTGTGTGTGTGTGTGTGTGTGTGTGTGATTTACCATGGTCTTGGATCACGTGTTGGACTCGTAATCGACAGCTATTTCCCTCCCGAAAGAAAGCTTAGAGCTCATATATGACCGATCTATGGGTAATGCTGTGACCTTACACGCACACACACTACCAACTCCCCGCCCACGAGAGTTGAAGTAACAACCCGCAGCGCAGCGATACTGAAATTATTTCAGCCCTAGGCGGGATTCGAACCCGGACCGCCGCAGTGGCAGCCGGGAACTCTACTAACTGTGCCACGTGTGTGTGTGTGTGTGTGTGTATTCACTTGGTCTTTGGATCACGTGTTGGACTCGTGATCGACAGCTATTTCCCTCCTGGAAGAGAGCTCAGAGCTCGTAGGTCCGATCTATGGGTAATGCTATGACCTCGCACACACACACACCCCCAACTCCCAGCCCACGAGAGTCAGAGTAACGACCCGAGGCTCAGCGATACCGAAATAATTTCGGCCCTGGGCAGGATTCGAACTGGGTACTGGGAGCACTTCTACTTCCCAGTTCAGCGCTCTACCAACTGTGCCACCGAGTCGGTGTGTGTGTGTGTGTGTGTGTGTGTGTGTGTGTGTGTGTGTGTGTGTGTGTGTGTGTGTGTATGTATGTATATGTATGTATGTATGTATGTATGTATGTATGTATGTATGTATGTATGTATGTATGTATGTATGTATGTATGTATGTATGTATGTATGTATGTATGTATGTATATGTATATTTATATATGTTTGTGTATCGTCTCCATCGCTCACTCTATATATTTATTCGTGACTAACATTCGGTTGCTTCATCGGAAATGAAACGCTGGGGCTGATGAAGCTCTGCTTGCTCTCGAAAGATCCACCCTGACGGTCAGTGACCATTGTCAGCAAGTTTAAGTGGACTGGATATAAAAAAATATATTTATCTCCATATTCAGCATCCTCTTGAGTGGCAATATTTGAAACAGCGTAGATACTAATAGTATATTTTACCAGACACCCGATAGCTCACTGCAAAAACACCAAACGATCGTAAACGAAAGTAAATGTTATTTCATTTATAAAAGGCAGTTGTACGTGAATTAACATTCAAATTTTCAGCTACAATAAATACATTTCAAGCGATATCTGACAACACTTGGAGCTCTTGATGACGTCATCCGAGTCTTCTTAGGCTGTCCTTCTTTGGATGATGTCCGACGTCATGCCGCAGGAGGGAACGGACGGGGTGTTGCCTGACGCATGTATATTTTTGCGTTTGCGTGTTGGTGAATGGTTGTTGAATATATCCATGATGTTAACGTCCACTTGTCCATTTTTGCAACCTTCGCTGCCGCGCTGGTTAAATATGGTTCAAAGAGTTTGCATGCTTACCATTTCGTTGTGTGTGATTCACCATGGTCTAGGACAGGTGTGGGCAACATTCTTAGGCGTGCGTGCCAAAATCGGCCAATCTTTGATACAAAATGCTCTTCACGTGCCAAACGAAGTTGTGAATACAACTATTTACTACGATAGTCTTTGAGGAACCTTTTCAAATAGAAAAATTCTGGAGAGGTAAAATCGAAGAATATCTTAAGTGTGACTTGTAAGTCATTGTAAAATTGTAAGACTTAAAACTTAGCGAGGGAATTTTAGTTAAACTTTTGCTATTATGTACAATTGTAGCTGTCATTTAGTCACGATTTAAGGACTCAATTTTCAAAACCAGCCGAGAAGTAGACAATAATGTTCAGTTTCACATAGTTATAACAGAAACTTAAGTTTATGGCAAATATATGACTTCACCAAAATTTGATGTAATGTTTTTCATGCTCTCACTGAAAACGAGGTAATTACTATGAGTGACATTTATGTTTTATTTAGTTTGAACCGCCATGTAACTGAGCGTGGATTTTCCTCGCCGATGATTTTATTATTTACGAAACATGAAAGAATATACAGAAGTGTAGTGAAGGAGACATGCCTCATCTATCCACCTAGCATGTAGTGCCCAGGACTGAAATAATTTCAGTATCGCTGCGCTGCGAGTCGTTGCTCCAACTCTCATGGGCAGGTAGATGGGGATGTGCGTGTAAGGCATTACCCATAGATCGGTCATATATGAGCTCTGAGCTCTCTTTCGGGACGGAAATGGCTGTCGATCACGAGTCCAACACGTGATCCAAGACCATGGTGAATTACAGGCGCACTCAATGAATTAATCGCATCCTGTGCCCATGATTATTTGAGAGCCAAAAGATAGATTACTCTGTGAATGAAAGGGAACCTTACCACTTTGCAGGTCAGCATTTGCTGCTGATGACTACAATCGATCACATCTGTCCGTGCAGTGTGTAGGCACACATATTGATACATAGGTGTTTGTTTTCCCTTTTGTTCCCTCTTTTTTCTTAGGTGGGGGGGGGGAGGTTATGTTTTACTCCTTTCTCTCCATGTCTGTCCCCCTCCCCTTCTACTTCTCTATCTGTTTCCCTTTTATGTCTATTTGCACTTTCAATTTTTTTTTGTGACCACATGTTTGTTGTCTGAGTCTCTATTCGTTCTACTTTTCATTTGCTCAACCTCACCTTTGTTCCTTTTGTAAAGCTGAACTTGATCAAACCTCCCCATCCCTCCCTCTCTCCCCTTTCTCTCCTCTCTCTCTCTCTCTCTCTCTCTCTCTCTCTCTCTCTCTCTCTCTCTCTCTCTCTCTCTCTCTCTCTCTCTCTCTCTCTCCCTCTGTCTCTCTCTCTCTCTCACTGGTTCCATGACGTGTGCAGACCAGACAACAGGCTAGTTGATGCAGTTCACTGCAACTCCTCTTACCATGAACTCTTCTGTATATCAACGTCAATAAAGAATTTCTCGTGAAACCAAGCATTATACTCGCATGCGCAAGCACCCACACCCACGCACGCACACACACACGCGTGCACACACATACGCACACACACACACACACACACACACACACACACACACACACACACACACACACACACACACACACACACACACACACACACACACACACACACACACACACACACAGAGACACACACACACACACACACACACACACACACACACACACACACACACACATACACACACACCTTGTAGCTCAGTGGTTAGAGTTCTCACTCGCTACTACGGCGGTCCGGGTTCGAATCCCGCCTCGGGCTGAAATAATTTCAGTATCGCTGCGCTGCGGGTTGTTACTCCAACTCTCGTGGGCGGGGAGCTGGGTGTGTGTGTGCGTGTAAGGTCACAGTATTACCCATAGATCGGTCATACGAGCTCCGAGCTCTCATCCGGGAGGTTAGTAACTGTCGATCACGAGTCTAACACGTGATCCAAGACCATGGTGAATCACACACACACACACACGCACACACACACACACACACACACACACACACACACGGACACACACACACACACACTCTCTCTCAGGAGAGTTAGGCTATTCGCGAATGAAGATTCAACTGGTGCGCACCAGTTCTGGGTGGTTCCTGGGATGGATGCCCCACCAGGTTAATTGATGAAGTAGCGACTGGCTATGTGACTGACCATATACTAAGTCATGGTCATGACATTTCCTCGTACGCTACACACCCCAACACTATCGTACGTGAGAGGGATCACGTTCTCGTATCTCCAACTTCCTTCTCATGGCTCCACATCTTCGATATCAACGCAATATTATCATCAAGGCTAGAAGAGCTGGTGAGTTGTCGGTAACGATATACAAAACGATAGATATAGTAGCTGTTTTATAGCAGGAATTGCGTTTTTGCGGATAATTGTCTATGGTTGTAACAGATATTAAAGTTATGTTTTTGTAGGTTTGATGTATTACGGGTATTTTCTGGGTTTCCTTAACATTGCTCATTGTGAAACCGTTATTTCACAACGGGTTAGGCACGTGCTCATTTCGTAACTGTAAGCTCTTTACCTATGAGAAGAGATTTTTTTTCTTTATCACTACGTTATTTTTTTTAGTTTCTGGTTATTAGATTCTTTCAATAAAAGCTATCGTGATAATGCAATTCATCTAAATCTAAGAATTCCACTAAATACATACATACACACATATATATATATATATATAATATATATATATATATATATATATATATATATATATATATATATCAACCACAATGCACTTTAATTCTAAGCCATCAACATCGGGAGACCCGATGGAGGTCAACATGCAAAAATAACGGAGTACGGCCAAGGACTCGAACCCTGGCTAGCGCGTGACAAGTGCTAGGGACTTAATCGATTGCTCCATCAAGAGATATATAAGTTAAGCGCAACTTTTCTTATATATATTTGTATGCTCGAGTTACATACACGAAATTTTGCGTTCAACCCATCTCCACTATGATAGTACAATTGGTAAGTATACGAACGCAGGAAAGTATTTGTACAAAAACTTTCCCGCATTCGTATATTTACCAATTGTACTATCATAGTGGAGATGGGTTGAACGGAAAATTTCGTGTATGTGTATGTAACTCGAGCATACAAATATATAAGAAAAGTAAAGTTTTAGATGGAAACCAACCGAGAGAACAGACAGGCTTTAGGAGCGGATATTCGACTCTAGACCATTTGCAGGCGATGAACCAACTTATCGAGAAAACGACAGAATAAAAATATAACTCTCTGTTTAGCTTTTGTAGATTACGAGAAAGCCTTTCACTCAGTAGAACAAATAGCAATATTAACTCGTTACACAAAAAAGTTACAAACGAACAAATCGTAAAGGTTTTAGAAAAGATTTATGCGAAAGGTACCGCTGAGGGGAGAGGACCCGTTTTTAAAGGTATCAGCGTAGAAGTGAACTTGAAAACGATCACCAGGATGTAGCAAAGGAGAGATTTAAGGAGGGTAGCAGAAAGAAAGGAAGAAGTTAATGATCAGTACTTTTTTCTTTAGTTGAAATTAGTCCCGAATCATAAAAGAATGATGTTCGACTCTGCCCCGCAGGCGTGTTGATACTCCATATCAGTCAATCCGCTGCCCCAGGTCTCTCTGGCAGGAGACCCGTGGCCTCTAGGGTAACCGCCCACGGCCGCAGGTTTGACATACAAGTTACTCACAGAAGCAGATTTTGTGATGTTGCCTAGATGAGGTGAGAGTAGGTCATTGCATCGCGAGAGTTGCAGTGCCACGCTTTGGGTAGGGTGTGGAGAGGTCACTTGTTTGTAGGTTACATAGCATTAGTGACATTTATCCTCTTTGGGGGACTCTCCACCAGTTTGAGAGCAGACCTCTAGAAACTCTCCTAATAACTATATAATATATATATATATATATATATATATATATATATATATATATATATATCCAATAAAAACACTAGGAACATGTGTTTTATAAATGCAAGGTAATCACTTGAGAAAACAAACGGAGCAGAGCGCTTTCGTATATTACATCTTCAGTGTAAATTACAAAGAAAGAGGGTACAGCAAACATAATATAGTATGACAAGAGCATAAGGAAATACACTAGGAGAGGTGGTGGACGAATTGTCCGGGCTAGGGTCACACGTCTAGCATTCATACATTTGGTAATTGTTGGCTATTTCCTTACAGATATGATT
>NC_134809.1:41729947-41732447 GCF_046742065.1 Oratosquilla oratoria | reverse complement strand
GTTTTAGGAGGCACATAATTTACCACAAACTTCTTGCTCTTCTTGTCCCTGTCCTCCACTTCCATCATAATCGTCTCTACTCTATTCTTTTCGTATGTAACATTCCTCACATCTATATCCTTTTTAGTCAGGAACATAACTCCACCCCCTTGTTTTACTTCTCTGTTTCTAATCCAATAATTATATACACCATATCCTACACTGTTGGGTGGTAATGGACCTTTCAATTTTGTCTCTACAATTCTCATTATATCAGGTTCTTTTTCCTTTGGGTAATCATTCATTTCATTCCAGCCTGTTATTAAGCCATCTATATATGTGTAAGACACTTTTAATTTTCTGTTACCTCCATCCTGCTTTCTATTTCCCTTCCGTTTTTTACTACTATGAACCATTTTCTCACTTTCATATTCACTACTCTCCAATAGAATTTCTCTTTTTCTGACTCTGTTCTGTTCTCGTTTTTTCCTTAGCTTCTAATCTTTTTGTTTCCTCTTCCTCTCTTTCCTCTTTATTAATCTCTCTTTTTATCCATACCTGTTTATACTGACCACTTTTTTGCTAGTTTTCCTGTTTTTGATAAGATATTCTCTGCTGTCGTTTGTGACCTGGATTTAACCTTAATTGGTCTGGTCCTGTCTATATTGTGTTTTTCCAATCTATATATTTCTTCAATTTCTTTCCCTATTTCTGGTTCATCTTCTTGAACTATTTTCATACCTTGTTTACTATTTCCTTCTCTTCCTTTACTCTTGTAGTCCTATTTGGATTATGCTTCTCTTCCATTCCTAATATAATTATACATTTATTTTTATCTGCAAAGTCTCTTACTATGTTCTCCTTCTCTCTCATCACTTTAATAACTGTGTCCGTAGTTTGTTCTTGCATCTGTTGTTTCACTATATCTCTAAATTTAATTTTGTTATTATCTTGGACATTTTCCCACCCACTTACCTCCTTTGCTATGGACTCTTTATTCTCTTTGTTATTCTTCTTTAATTCCTCATTCTCCTCCTTTATTTCTTTTAACTGTCTTTTTAATTTTTCTATTTCTTTAGTTAGGTTTTGATTCTCCTTCTTTAGTTTTTCCAGTTTATCAACTCTTTGAGTAACTAGTGCTAATTGGCTACACCTAGCCTCCCATGCTTCGCTCATTTTTGTTAGTTTCTCTAGATTTACTAGTCGAGGGAGGTTGTTATCTCCTCCCTCATTAAATCCATAGAAGTAATTATTTCCTTTTTCCATTGAGCTGCTATTATCTATATTCCTACTTTTAATACCTCTGCTCACCTGTTCGGCCTCCTCTATGTGATCTGCGCACCTTTTGTTTACACCCCTTCTGACGTCCAGGGCACGTTCGTCCCCTTCCTCATTTTCTATCATTTTTCTTAATAACCCCTCCCCTTCTTCTTTTTCTTCACCTTCCTACTACACCACGAGCTTTCCCCTTCCCTACTAATACAACACAGGTACTCCATCGTCGTTGAAATCCACGAAAATTGCGTTTTTTTCCGGAGTTCCAATCTTCGCCCACAATTCGACGATCGTGTGTGTGTGTGTGTGTGTGTGTGTGTGTGTGTGTGTGTGTGTGTGTGTGTGTGTGTGTGTGCACGTGCGTGTGTGTGTGTGTGTGATTCACCATGGTCTTGGATCACGTGTTGGACTCGTGATCGACAGCTATTTCCCTCCCGAAAGAGAGCTCAGAGCTCATATATGATCGATCTATGAGTAATGCTGTGACCTTACTCGCACACACATACTCAACTCCCCGCCCACGAGAGTTGGAGTAACGACTCGCAGCGCAGCGATACTGAAATTATTTCAGCCCTGGGTGAGATTTGAACCCGGACCGTCGTAGTGGCAGCAGGGAACTCTACGAACTGCGCCACGAGTGTGTGTGTGTGTGTGTGTGTGTGTGTGTGTGTGTGTGTGTGTGTGTGTGTGTGTGTGTGTGTGTGTGTGTGTGTGTGGGTGGGTGGGTGTGTGGTTGTGTGGGTGTGGGTGTGGGTGTGCGCGCGCGCGAAGTCTATTGCTTCAACCTTTAGTTGATGTCTTCTGATCTCCTTCTAGACACTGGTAATGTGGTTCTCGCCGTATGAGGTTCGAGTCCTCGGGCGTACTACATTTCAATTTCTGCACGCGCCTGATGGCTTAGAATTAAAGTGCATTGTGGTTGATAAAAATGTATCTCTATACACTGGGACCCATTCAGTGTTGTACAAATACATACATACATACATACATATATATACATATATATATATATATATATATATATATATATATATATATATAAATAGATAATAAATAGATAAATAAACAAATAAATAAATAATAAACAAATTAATAATAATGAAATCTCCAAAACTAGTAATTAAACGAATAGATAAGTAATGAGTAAATCAATTAATAAATGCCTCGTGCTTCAAATTAAGTGAGTCTTCGGTTTACATGAAGATCCTTAACTGCGCCAAAAATGACCAAGAAAAGGGATGAAATG
>NC_134809.1:41704947-41724947 GCF_046742065.1 Oratosquilla oratoria | reverse complement strand
CAATACTCGTGGCAGGGAGTAGATAAACACAAAGGCATACAAAATACAGCAATAGACAAAAGACATAAACATATACAGGGATATAATATGCAAAAGATATGAACATATACTGGCGCCAGTAGGTAAAATTTGGAAATAAAGAGCATGACATAAATTGCCGGACGTCCGAGACATGATACAAAACACATGAAATACACAAAAATACATACATTTGCCTGGCAATTACAAAATAGCTATTGAAAAACTAAGATCACATCTCCCTCTGTTATGCCAAGCATGACCGAGGTTGCACATATTTATTTACACAATTTACAAACTTAATAGATAGCGGTTACAATGACAAAAGGTGCACAGCAACACATACACACAATAGTCTCACTCGACCATCAAGGCATTGTACCTTTTGAACGTAGATAGTATGAGTGATGAACAGGGGGTGACACAGTATGAATATTGGGTCCTGGGGGAGGCCGGGCAAATGAAGGTATGGACATCTGTGTCTATCATAATGCAGAACCTAAGTCCCTGAGATGGGTTAAAGAAAAAAAGAAAAGAAAAGAAAAAAAAAACATGAAAGGGACCAGTAAATTTATTTGGCTTAAACTGGCGCTCAAGAATTTGGATGGAAACAGGTGTAGCCTTACTATGTTATTTCTTTATCATGTTTGATGTAGAGATGGGTAAAAAAAAAAAAAAAAAAAAAAAAAAAAAAAAAAAAAAAAAAAAAAAAAAAAAAAAAAAAAAAAAAAAAAAAAAAAAAAAAAAAAAAAAAAATGAACTTATTGGGATGAAGCCTCTGCGTCACCAGAAAGGCACCAGTAAATTTATTTTGCTTAAACTGGCGCTCAAGAATTTGTTTAAATACATGATCACCCACTTGCATGGAAACAGGTGTAGCCTTACTATGTTATTTCTTTATCATGTTTGATCTAGAGATGGGCAAAAAAACATGAACTTATTGGGATGAAGCCTCTGCGTCACCAGAAAGGGACCAGTAAATTTATTTTGCTTAAACTGGTGCTCAAGATCACCCACTTGGATGGAAACAGGTGTAGCCTTACTGTTGTTTCTTTATCATGTTTGATCTAGAATCCTGAAGTTTCCTTTTGACAGAATCATAAATGGCATGTAGTGTATGACACTGAAGTTGACTATAATCTTCAGAATTGTAGAGAGGACGATTAGGACTATCCAAAACATCACATGGAAGCCTCTTCTCAGAACCATAAATGACAAAATGATGTGTCTTTGCCGTTGCTACAATGATAGTGCAGGCACTGGCATGGGGCAGACAGTCTTCCCAAGTTTCCTGCAGCTCACTAGCAACATGCCTTAGGATGTCAAATATTTTCCTCTTTGTCCGCTCCACAAGACCGATAGAGGAAGGGTGATGAGCAGTTACAAAAGTTTGGGTGATTTATTGTTTGCAAATGTTGGCAATGACCTCATTCTTACACTCAGTCCCATTGTCGCTAAGCAACACTGAAGGGGTAGTGTAAGGACAGAAAACATGGTAAACTAGAGCATGGGCAACAAGTGGAGTAGAAATATTACGCAAGGGAGCCAATATCACAAAACGGCTAAGTTGGGCAACGCATACAAGAACGTAGACTGAGCCTTGAATACTACGGGGCAATTGCAAGAGATCAATTGCTACAGTGTCGAAGGGGCGAGGAGTAGGATACTCTAGGATAGGATTAGTGTGAGTAGATCCTTTGTTCTGAGCACAAGACTTGCGCTGGACTACATGAGTGTCAATATTTAAACGCATTGTATGCCAATAATATTTCTTGCGAACCATAGCCAGATTTTGTCACGACCTGGGTGACCATCTTTAGGAGAATCATAAGAAAGAGATAAAACAACAGCGATTAGGGACTCAGGGATCAGTAACTGTGCCACATCTTCTTCTAACACTTTCACGTTACGAGTGAGAACACTGTCTTGCAAGGAGAATTGAGAAAGAAATACAGGCAATTTTGGCAAGGTAGTAGCATCGCCAGATTCTAGGCGTACATGACAGCAGACCAAACAGGGTCTTCACGTTGAGCTTTGGCTAAATCTCATAGGGAGAAGTTGTTAATTACTACAACAGCAGCATCAGCAACATTGTTTGCATGTCCCGGAATATGCTTAAGGATTGGATTGAACTTCTCAATAGTAAGAAACCATCTGGCTAGGCGGCCTGAAAGATTTTTGCCCTTGAAAAATTGTGTGACAGCAATGTGGTCTGTGTAAACTGTGATAGGGTAGTCAAAGAGGATGTCACGAAAATGCTTTAGAGCCCACACCACTGCTAAAGCTTCCAGATGTGTAACAGAGTAGCGAGACTTAGCATGATTGAGTATACGACTAGCATATACAATGACATGTAGACGACGACCATCTACTTGCTGCATTAAGACAGCTCCAATACCTAAACTAAAAGCATCAGTGCAAATGGTAAAAGGAACACTATAATTTGGGAATACCGACACAGGCTCCTGAGTAAATGCATGCTTCAAGGAGTCAAAATTTTCTGATGAGCATCATGCCACTGGAAGGAAGTATCCTTTTTGAGGAGACGAGGTGATGCAATGGAAGCAGTCTTTTACAAAAGCACGATAGTATCCTGCCAACCCTTGGAAAGAGCGTACTTGGTCAACTGTCTTAAGGGTAGGAAATTTTCTAACAGCTTTGATCTTATCATTTGTACTGTGGTATGAATGCCATATTTGTCTACCACATAACCTAAGAATTGTATGCTGGACTTAAAACAATGAACATTTGTGTATATAGAGCTTCAACCCAGCTTCAGCAAAACGTTGCAAGACTAAAGACAACTTATGGAAGTGACTTTCCACATCCTTGGAAACTAGAATCAAGTCATCCAGATACTCAAAAAGTCCATTACCCACTAATCCATGAAAATTAGAGTTACTAAGGCGCTAGCATGTTAAAGGAGCATTCCACAGACCCATGGGGCAACGCAGCCATTCATAATGACCTGACGGAGCCGAGAAGGCCGTGATCTTACGAGACTTTTCCTCCAAAGGAATCTGCCAAAAGCCACCCTTCAGGTCCAAGGTGGTGAACACTGTGTTACCTATTCCTATGGACTGAAGAAGATCACTCAACACAAGCAAAAAATAATTATCTAGAACTGTAACATCATTGGCACGCCTTCAATTAATAACAGGGCGGAATGATCCGTTCTTCTTAGGCACAAGAAGGAGCGGGGAGTTCCACTCGGAACGAGACTCTTGGATGACACCCTCACTCAACAACTGGTCAACTAGAGACTGAGCTACAGGTCTACGAGGATGAAGCAACCTGTAGGAAGGTACGTAGATTGGACGCACCCCTGGTTCAAGATTAATGCTATGGACAACACGATCCTTAACTCCCAGTCGTTCCCCAGGTAAGGCCAGAGCTTGACGATGTATCACTAACAATTCAATAAGACGGTCTCTTACCCCAGAAAAATTAATGTTACATACATATATCGCATACTGAGAGGCTAGATGAGCTGTGTCACTTGTATGTGTAGACGATTGACAGAAGATGCTATGATAGGAGGTGAATCCTGGACAGCCTCAACATCAACGACACCAAAAGAACCCAAATGAATACCAGAAGAGAGTGTGATGGGAGCTCCAGTAACGTTGATCCTCACGAACAATGGAAAGAGTACCCTCCAATGCAAGATGTCTAATACGAACATAGTCAGGTTGAGATAAGACGTCAGAACCAATTGGAGCATCTGAAATGCACACCGGGACTCGAACTGCACTAGAAGGACCAATATAGTGCTCGCCTACAACAACAGTAGCACAAGAAAGTACAGGAGGACCTAAAAGTTTTGAACCCTTGGAAGATAACTGCCAGTACAGAGGGTGAGCTATTTATAGAGATTGGTCCGTCTATTGCAGAAATAACATTGTTGTCGAAAATAACTAAGCGGTGCCGAGGAGATATATCTATGGCATGAGTTGCAAAAGTATCAAAGCCGAAGAAATAATCACACATAATTGTGAAATCAGAAACTACCACAAAGTTAACATGAAACACTTTAACATAAAAAAAAAAAAAAAAAAATAAGGGAATGTAAATAGATAAACAAAATAGGCAAGAAAGAGTGTACAGCTTACAAAGCACTACAAGAAGGTAACAATGGTACGTTGTACAAATCCTTGAGAGCAGAATATGCTTTGTTGCTCAAAATACATTCTGTCCCAGTGTCTACCGCTACAGAGATAGGTAACTGGTCCATAATACCGAAAGGTAAGGAGTTGGGAAGAGACAGCAGCCACTAAAGGGACGATCTTGGACTGGTCACTGTTAGTCAGCCTTTGGAATTTTGATACGGGCGCTTGTGAAAATGGGACTGAGTACGCCTGGGGATTGGACTGTTGTCTGCTCTAAGCTTCAAAATCTTGGAACACTGATCAGAAGACTGGCTACACTGTCCATGAACATGACAGTAGCTAGACTGAGGCCGAAATGACATTCTTGAAAAGTCATGTGTAATGCTAGAAGAAGAATTAGAAAAACGTCTACGTACAGGAGTTTGCTTAGACTCTCGCTCATGACGCTTATGAAGGAAACAGAAAACACTAGAATGAACTATTTTGTTACAATACATGCATGTAAGCATGATAGATGCAGATGGAGGTGAAGGAGTGCTCTGCGTAGGTATCGAAGACAGAGGAGGTTGTGGAGGAGGAGGAATAGGAACCTCTGGAATCTGTTGTGAATGACTAGGTGTTGCAGGAGCTAGCAAGGTACTATGAGACAATTATTTTATATTTTTAGAAAGTTTTGTTGCAAATGTTAGTAAAGACTCATCTGTCTGATAACTGAGAGAAGAAGCAATCCTTCGCTCATATGGAGTGAAGAACAAAATGTAGAATAGGTACTCCAAAACAAGTCGGAGTCTATCTAATGTAATAGAAATTTTATCTACCCACTTTGAATGTATCAATGACTCTAATGTGTTGGAGGCCACCGTACTGGCTGTGGCCAGAGCACGCATACATTTTCCAGTGCCCTTAGAGGAAGAGAGTACGTCAGCCAACCTGAAGCACCAGAGAAAATTATCACCTACCAGGTTTTCATCAAACAATTTAAGAGAATTCACCCTGAAGGTAGCATAATCATAGTAGCTCTATGGTTGACGCATGAAGCTGACATCATCTCAGAGGCTAATTATGTACAAGTTGAGACCGTGTAAAGGAATTATTTTCTGATCCTGTAATGACGTTAGTGTTAATGATACTATCCTGACATTGTTGAATAAATGCAGATGCTGAATAATTAGGATTCTTACCCTAGAATTTTACAACGGAGGGGTCTTGGTGCAATAAGGTAATAGTGGGAGGAATCATGGCTGGAGAGTCAAGAGATGAAACACATATAAATGCTGGTGTCGTCTGCTTGGAGAGGGATACTGAATGCAGTATGGATCTCATCCACACAGGGATTAGCCAAGGTGTGGCGTCCCAGTTGTAACTCTGCCTCCTAAGTGTAGGCACGTATTTTTTCTATTGAAGTGCTTTATCAAATTGTGATTTAATACATTCATTCACGTTATTAATATACTTTTATTAAGCCACCCTACAACATGTGGTGGCGGCGGTAAAGTTGAGTTTACTCAATATACGCTATTTTTTTTTTTCAATTGGACGATTCTCGAGTGATACGAACTTAAGTAAACTTTGGCTGGCCAGAATATTACGTATATGTTTGTGCTTTTATTTCTTTTCCCTTTTCTCTTCTTTTTTTCCAGCCAGGAATTTGTTACAGTGACTTTTGAAATTATTCATAAGCTGGTGCTCAGGAACAGTGTATTCTAAGTGTGCGTCATGTGATTTTTTGTATTCGTCCCATGTGGTCTCCAACTTAACATTTTCTGTTTGTACTTTTGGTTCTGTTATCGTCATCTACGTTCATGGAATGATCGCCTATTATCCCTGCGTGTGTCAGCTTTAATCTGATGCTTGCATGTGGAAGGATTACTGGACCCGCCTAGAGTGTGTGAAATATTTCCACCGTCCTAGCTAGCTTTCAGTACGCTCCCTCCTGAAGAGACTGATTACGTTGGATTGTTAATTGACTACTTTGCGACTATATATTCAGTTACTGTTTCAGTGATGGTACATGTAAACTCTTTTATGCCGTAGTGTAAATAATTATATATATACATATATATATATGTATATATATATATATATACATACATATTATATATATATATACACATATATTAATATGTATATATATATTCTAAAATATATATTTCGAGTCTTGTTGCCTATGTCATCCGGCTGCCATATTTGTTAACGTTTTTCACGGCCATTTTACTTCCATATTGTTTATGTATACTCACCCCTTGCGGTGGCGTTTTCATTAATCATTCTTTTATAAAGAATTGGTGCTATTTTCTTTTTTACATTTTTTCCAGATAAGACTACCATTGCTAACCCAAGTGTTTTTGTAAACGGCCACAATAACTATTGAGAATATATTGTTATTTTTTGCATTATTGCTAACTAGAAGTGGTTTTCAGCTATTACATTATTAACGATGTCTACTAAGAGTAAGCTGCCATCATTTCTTAGTCCCCAAACTCCATCTCAGAAGATGGCTCCTCGTCCATTTACTTTATTGCATCAAGACCATTCCAAAGTTAAATTTTCAGCTCATGATCTCCATTATACAGCAGTAAAATTCATACAGCAATGCGAAGATAGTATACTCAGTGCAAACGTCAGTAGTGGGCCTGGGAAAATCTCATTCGTGGGATCTCAACTTCTTCCTAACTCATTGGCAGCTGAAATGATGGTGGCCTCATGTTTTGACACAAAAAATCAAATATAATTATGATACTTTTAGAGCTAATTGCCTCAAAATCTTTTCTGATACACCTGTAGATGATAATTTCTAATTGTGTTTTATATTAGCTGATGTCCCGATTGGGCACTCTTAACTGTATGCGTGCTCATACCCATGTCAGCATAATTGTTTTTGATGCCTTGGAGTCATTGTTTCAATCAGACTGGGTAGATAAAGCTGCTATAATCTTGGATTTTGGATAGGTTCCACCTTATTTTGGAATTTCTTTTTTGATATACTATTGCTGGTGAGTGGTGGGATGAGGAAGCAAAGAAGGGTGTAGAAGAGAAGAACCAGGCTTTCATAGAGTGGTTACAATTTGGGACAAGGGAATCATATGAGAGGTACAAAGTAAAGAGAAGAGAAGTAAAGCATAAGATAAAGGAGGCAAAGAGGAGAGCAGATGTGAAATGGGGTAAGAGTATGACAGGAAATTTTGAAAGTAATAAAAAGATGTTTTGGAAAGAAATTAAAAGAGAAAGAGGAGGAGAATCAAGTAGAGAAGAAAAGGTAAAAGGTGCAGATGGAGAGATGTTAATGGAAGAGAAGGCAGTGAGAGGAAGGTGGGCAAATTATTTTAGGGAGTTGCTAAATGTGAAAGAGGATAGTGAGGAAAAGGTAGTTGCAGTGGGAAGCGCAAAGAAAATACCGTGATGAGTGAGGAAAATAGAGGAGAAATAAGGAAAGATGAAGTGAAGGCAGCTGTTAAAATGATGAGAGCAGATAAGGCACCTGGTCTGGATGGATGCCATTCAGAATGTCTGAAAAAAAGGAGGTACGGTAATGATGGACCGGATGGTGAAGTTATTTGATGTTTGTTTAAGAGAGGGTAGAGTGACGGAGGACTGGAGGAGTGCCCGTATAGTCCCACTTTACAAGGGAAAGGGGGACAAGTGTGAGTGTAGTAGTTTCAGAGGGGTCAGCTTATTAAGTGTAGTTGAGAAGGCTTATGGTAGGGCCTTGATTGAGCGGATTAGGAGAGGAACAGAAGGAGTAATTGGTGAGGAATAGTGTGGGTTTAGGACAGGTAGGGGTTGTGTAGATCAGATTTTTGTGGTAAAGATAAGGATGTATTTTGGGCTTTTATGACAGGATAGACAGGAAGGCACTGTGGGAGGTATTGCAGATATATGAGATAGAAGGAAAGCTTTTAAAAGCAGTCAAGATTTTTTACGAGAGTAGTAGATCTTGTGTTAGGATTAGAAA
Organism: Oratosquilla oratoria; assembly: GCF_046742065.1. NCBI lineage: Eukaryota > Metazoa > Arthropoda > Malacostraca > Stomatopoda > Squillidae > Oratosquilla > Oratosquilla oratoria. The sequence goes on along the minus strand of NC_134809.1, from coordinate 41,716,868 downwards.
TGGAGAGAGTGAGTGGTTTGAGGTAGGAGTGGGACTTCGTCAGGGATGTGTTATGTCACCCTAGCTGTTCAATTTATACATGGATGGGTTGGTGCGAGAGGTGAATGCAAGGGTAGTGGGCCGGGGATTGGAGATGCTTAAAGAAAATGGAGAAAAGTGGGAGATAAGCCAGCTGTTGTTTGCTGACGACACTGCGCTTGTAGAAGGACCAGAGGAGGGATTAAGGAGGTTAGTGACAGATTTTGGAAAGGTGTGCGAAAGAAGGAAGTTGAAGATAAATGTGGGTAAAAGTAAGGTGATGAGATGTACAAAGGGAGAAAGTGGCAGCAGACAGGAAGTGAGTATTAAAGGAGAGAGACTGGAGGAAGTGGATAGTTTTAGATACTTGGGTGCAAATGTGGCAGGAAAGGGAGGAGTGGGGGTGGAGGTAGAACGTAGATTGAGAGAAGCGAGTAAATGCCTTGGCGGATTAAAAAATGTAATGAGAAATGGACATCTGGGAATGGATGCTAAGAGAAGATTGTATGAAGGAGTGATTGTGCCGACAACATTGTGCGGTGCAGTAACATGGAACATAAGAAAGGAAGAGAGAAGGAGTTTGAATGTGTTTGAAATGAAATGGCTGAAAAGTATGATAGACGTTACTAGGCTGGATAGAGTGAGAAAAGAGGAGGTGAGGAGGAGGAGAACAGGGGTGGAAAGGGAGTTGGGAGATAGGTTTGATGAAAGAGTACTGGGATGGTTTGGACATATGGAAAGAATGAGTGAAGAAAAATTAGTAAAAGAGGTGTGGAAGGCAAAGGTGGAAGGAGTGAATATGAGGGGTCGACCTAGGATGAGATGGATGGGGTAGAAGGGACATTGGGAAAGAGGGGAATGTCTGTAAAGGAAGGACGGGAGAGGACAGAAGATAGGGATGTATGGAAAATGGTTGTGTATGGATGATGCTGTGATGCATGAAGGGGAATGGGTGGGGGATGGGGGTGAGGAAGTATGAGAAATAATTTGACGCAGCCCGAAGTGTTTTCTCCCCGTCTTCTCCTTTTCTACACGAGGAGACGGAGAGGGCGGGGGGGGGGGGGGGGGTTGCCGAATTAATAAAGCGGCCTTGCCGTGGTTGTGCTGTATCTTAGGACACTGCTTCTGACCCAGGGCAGTGGACAAGATGCAAGGATGCCCCGTCTCCAGGAGGTGCCAAGATAAAAGGGAGGGAAGAGGGTAGAGGGGAGTGGAGTATGTAGGGGATGGAATGGGTGGGAGTTGTTTCTATGCCTTTGTTTTCTGACTACCTCCCATGTAAGGGGGAAAAAGCCTTTGGTATATGCATGTATTACTGGTGCCTTTTGAGAAGAGAGCAGCTTCTTCTCTCAACCATAAGACGGATGAGTCTCTATTGTCTTTTGCAACACGGCTTTCAAGCAAACTAAAGGAAGTGCTTTATGGTTCTTTGTGTATTAGCAATGCACAACAACATGCCGATGTTCCTAGTTCTCCTCTTCCACCCCCTCAGTCCCTAGAACCTATTCATAACACTCCTTCATCTACATTTACACACCCTGTACTTACATGTACCTATTGTAACAAGTCAGGTCACTCAAATGTTTTTTGCTTTCACCGTATGCGTAACGAGTACAAGTCAAAGCAGTCCCCTGTCCTGTAGGACTTCCTCTGGTGCCTCTTCTGACCTGACACATAACCTTTCTAGAGTAACGCTTCAGGATAAACTTAACTACTGTCATATCAATGGCTAATGTAAACATTCGACTGATCAGTGTTCGAAGATTCTGAAACTTAAGGCAAATACCTCTCATCAACTTAGGCAAACTCAGTCCCATTTTTACCAGCGCACATATCATAAACCAAGGGACTGACCAGTATTAGCCGGTCTCAGATCATCCCTTTGGTGGCTGCTGAGTCTTCTCAATTACTCGCTTTCTAATTCCCTACAGAGAACACACCTATCTCAGTCACAGTAGATACTGGTGTAGAATGTAGTCTTATAGGTACAAGGGTTTATTATGCTCTCAGGGATTTGTACAGTCACCCTTCATTTCCTTTTGTAATAGATTGCATTCTGTATAAGGTTCTCCCTTGCCTGTTCTTGGGTCTGTTAGCATTCCCTTAAGATTTTCCTCTCATGCTACCGTTTTCCATTTTACTTTTGTTGTTTCTGGAACTGCTCTTATGTGTGGTTGTCTCTTGGGCATTGACGCTCTTACAGCTCATAACATAGATATATCTCCGAGGCGCCGTGTAGTGACTTTTCATAATTCTGTTTTTTCTGCAACGGATAGACCAGTTTCCATATGTAGCTCCCCTTCTGTGCATGATCAAACCATACAGTTGTCTTCAAAGGGTTCTAATCGTTTTGACTCTTATTCTTTCTTGTGCTGCTGTTGTTGTAGGTGGGCATCAGACATGGGCATGATTATGAACAATTATTAAGATTTTATTTTGATTATGGTCTGAAATACTTTTTTGATTGTGATTAAATTATGATTATTTATTTCTAAATGTTCTGATTATGATTTGATTATGATTACTTGAGTTCTGCTGTTTTTGACTATGATTATTTTTTGTGCATGATTATGATTAGATTATGATTATAATCACATTTTGCTGTGATTATTTATAAAAAAAGCAATGATTAAGAACAGTACAATGCATAAATAAGTAGCAAATTTGATCTTTTAGGTACGCTTTTACATATTTTAGCACATTAATATATAAAACTATTTATATCACATACTAACCAATGGTATTAAAAACATACATTTGTGTGTAAGAAGTTTTATTTATTTTTGTTTTATAGTAAATAATGTCTTACAAGTATTTACCTGCAAAATATATAACCCTTAGTGATAATGAAAACAAAGTATTTCCCTGCAAAATATATAACCGTCAGTGATAATGAAAACAAAGTATATCCCTGCAAAATATATAACCCTCACTAATATAATGAAGACAAAACATTTCCCTGCAAAATATAGAAACTTCAGTAATAATGAAAGTATTTCCCTGCAAAATATAGAATTTGTTATGCACTTGATTATTTCTAATATAATGGTATATTTTACTTTGTGTTTGTTACACTTGATATACATCAACTCCTCAAAGCGAACATCAGTTTTTCTGCATCGTTCAGGACGAAAGATCTTAACTGGAGCTGATGATGCTGGGATACACAGATATTGGAGAGGTAGTTGAGGTAATGTTGACTGATTCTGTTCCCAAAAGAGAAGGGGGTCACTGTCATCCTCTGTTGTTGGCTGACTCAAGTAGGATTCCATTTGTGATAAATTGATGTCAACGTACAGAGGGAAGAGCTCGTTGATGATGATGGTGTCATGAATCTGAACAGCTTGCACTTCTTTCTAGGGGCCTCCTTATTTTTTTAAGGGAATCCTTTTCTTTATTGCCAGTAGATATGATTTTATCTACTTTAGTTTTCAGTAGGGATTTAATTAAATTGACTTTTTCTGGTGAGCACCAGCTCATTTTAAAGGGAGGATCTAGGAGTAAAGCCAGCTGAAACATCTCCATGTCTTCATAGATCGTCAATCTTTTTTCGATTGAGCTTTTGAGAGTGGTGATCATGTCTGATTTGTATGTCTGTGACAGTAGTTCAAGCTCAGCTCTGTCCACGAATGCATGGAATTACTTTACTTGAAGTTACATTTTCTCCCTGATACTGAAGAATTGCTACTTCAAATGGTGTCAAGATATCTGCTATTTCCTTCATGAGATTAAGTTCATGTTTGGATAGCTTTACTGGACAGTCTAACTGATCAAGCTTGGTTGAATCAATATTCAGAAGGGAGCGAAGCATCTTGGTACTGCCGGAAATTACAAATAAATAATCAAATAATCACATTTTAATCAATGATTATTATCAAGAAGATTTTGATTGTGATTTGAGAATAATTATCACAGCAGAGTAAATTTTGATTATGATTACACAAATTTTATGCTTTTTTATTATGATTTCATTATGATTACGTAATCACAGCCATGGATTATGATTTCTTTTATTAGTAATCATAATCTTGCCCAAGTCTGGTGAGCATTATATTGGACCCTGCGCATTTCAGGTGCTCCAATTGGTTCTGATGTCTTATCTCAGCTTGACTCTGTTCGTGTTCGTCGTCTGGCATTAGAGGGAACTCTCTCCACTATACGTGAGGATTATGTTACCACAGCTATGGTAACCAATGTCACTGGTGCTCCTATCATACTCTCTCGTGGCAGTCATTTTGGTTCCTTTGAAGTTGTTGACATTTACACTGTCCAGGATTCGCACAGCTCACTTGGCCTCTCAATATGCAACGTTTGTAGTTGAGATTGACTTTCCAGAGGTGACGCCTCGTCTCATTGACTTCTTAGTGATCCACTCTCAAGCTTTGCAAACTTTGGTTTTATCTGGTGATCCATTATGAGTTACGGATCGTGTTGTCTATAGCAATGCTCTTCAGTCAGGTCTCCGACCTGTTTACGTACCCCCCTACATGTTGCTTCACTCTCGTTGGCTTGTAGCACAGTCCTTGCTTGACGACTTGTTGAGTGAAGGCGTTGTCCAAGAGTCTCACTCAGAGTTGAACTCGTAGCTCCTCCTGTTGCCTAAGAAAGATTGACCTTTTCATCCTGTAATTGATTAATTATAGGCGAAAGAATGAGGTCACTATTCCAGACCATTACCCTTTGCCTATGTTAAGTGATCTTCTCTAGTCCATTGGAACAGGTAATACGGTGTTCACCACCTTAGACTTAAAGGCGGGTTTTTGGCAGATCCCCTTGGAGGTAAAGGCTTGTAAGATCACGGCTTCTCCACTCCAACAGGGCATTATGAATGGCTTCGTTGTCCCATGGGTTTATGGAATGCTCCCTTGACTTGCAGCACTTGATTAACTCCATTTTTCATGGCCTAGTGGGAAACGGACTTTTTGTTTATCTGGACGACTTAATCTTAATCTCTAAGGATATGGAAAACCACTTCAATAAGTTGTCCCTGGTCTTGCAACGTTTTGCTGATGCCGAATTGAAACTCAATTTGCCTAAGTGTTCTCTTTTTAAGTCTAGCATCCAATTCCTAGGTCATGTAGTAGACAAACATGGTATTTACAGCACAGATGATAAAGTCAAAGCTGTTAGGGACTTTCCTATACCTAGGTCAGTTGAACATGTACGTTCCTTCCTCAGATTGGCAGAATACTATCATGCATTTATTAAGAATTTTGCTTCAATTGCATCTCCCCTTACTCGTTTCCTCAAGAAGGATAGTTCTTTCCAGTGGCGTGATATTCTTCAGGAGAGTTTTGATTCACTGAAGCATGCACTTACTGAAGCGCCTGTATTTGTACTCCCAGATTATAGTCTTTCCTTTACTATTTGTACAGATGCTTGTGGTACAGGTATTGGAGCTGTACTTATGCAGCAAGTAGATGAATGTAGACCCCATGTCATTGCATATACTAGTCACATTCTTAACAAGCCTGAGTCTCGTTACTCTGTTACACATTTAGAGACACTGGCAGTGGTATGAGCTTTAAAACAATTCTGAGATATCATTTTTGGATATCCTCTTACAGTCTACACGGACCACACTGCTGTCACACAACTTTCCAAGGGCAAAAATCTTTCAGGCCGCCTAGCTAGATGGCTCCTTACAATTGAAGAATAATTGGAGAATTCAATCCAATCCTTAAGCATATTCCGGGACGTGCGATCAATGTTGTTGCTGCACTTTCACGTAATATACCTGTAGCTGCAGTTACAGTAATTGACAACTATCTAGCCGAAGCTCAGCGTGAGGACCATGTTTGGTTTGCTCTCATTTACACTTTGGAATCTGGTGATGATACCACTTTACCAGATTTACCTGTACCACTGTCCCAATTTTCTCTACAGGAGAATGTTCTCATTCGTAATATGGAAGTGTTTGAGAAGGATATAGCACAGTTAGTGATCCCTGAGTCTCTAGTCCCTGTTGTTCTGTCTCTTTTTCATGATGCCCCTCAGGCTGGTCATCCAGGTCGTGACAAAACTCTGGCTATGGCTCACAAGAAATATTGCTGGCCTAGAATGCGACTAGACATTGCCACTCATGTAGCCCAGGGTAGTTCTAGGGCCCAGAACAAAGGTTCTGCGCACACTGATCCTATCTTAGAGTACCTTACTCCTCGTCCTTTTCAGACTATGGCTATAAACTCTTTACAATTACCTCGTAGGACTCAAGGTTCTGTGTATGTCCTTGTGTGTATGGATCACTTTAATCGATTTGTAATAATGGCTCCCTTACGTAGCAAGTCTGCTTCAGTAGTTGCCCATGTTTTTTTTTTCTTGTTTCTTTTTTCCCATATTCTACTCCTTCAGTGTTCCTTAGTGACAACGGGACTGAATTTAGGAATGAGGTTTTAGCGAACATTTGTGAACGTTACGGCATCACTCCAACCTTTGTGACTGCTTACCATCCTTCATCTAATGGTCTAGTAGAGCGGACGAATAGGAAGATTTTGGAGATTCTCAGGCACGTTGCTAGTAGCCTCCATGAATCTTGGGATGATTGGCTTCCGCATGTCAGCGGTTGCATTAATAGCACAATTAATGTTTCCACAGGCAAGACGCCTCTTTACGTCATCTGTGGAGTGGGAAAAAGACTCCTATATGATGTGTTAGACAGTCCTACTCGTCCCCTCTACAATTTTGATGATTATAGTCAACTCCAATGTCACACATTGCATAGGGAAAACTTGATGACTCCAAGTCCAAAATGTTGAAACACCAGCATGGCAAGGCTATGCCTGTTAACATAAGTATTGATGATCATGTTTATAAAAGTATGCCTGATCACCAATCTAAACTAAATTGTAGATTTACAAGTCCGTTCTTGGTAACTGAAAAGTTGTATCCCAATAAGTTCAGGGTCTTTGATCCTTTCCAGGGGGTGAGTGAAGTATTGCACGTGGACAGGCTTAAAGTAACAAGAGTGATTATCCCTGCATTTGCCCGGCCTCCCCCAAGGTCCACTGTACAAACTATGCCTTATGATCTCCGTTCAAGGGGTTCTATGCCTTAATATTTGTATTTGTGCATTGCTTATGTTGTAATCCATGATTGTCTTTATCTGTATTTTGTATTTTGTTTAGCTAATAAGTGTATTGTCTTGATTTGTATAATGTGTAAATTCTATTTAGTTATTAAGTGTATTGTCTTGATTTGTATAATGTGTAAATTTTGTTTAGCTATTAAATGTATTGTCTTGATTTGTATAATGTGTAACTTTTGTTTAGCTATTAAGTGTCATGTCCCGGATGTCCAGCTTTTATTACCTCTAGTCTAATACTGGTGCCAGTACTTATATATATGTATATATTTATTTATGTGTTCTTATATTTTATATAGATATCTGTATGTGTTATGTATGTTTTCTTATATAGGGTGTGTTCATGTACACATTTTTCTCCACACTTTTGTATGTATATATATAAATGTGGTGTGTGTGGAGTCTGTTGTGTATGTTTTGAGTTTTGTCTTGCCTTGGTCATTCATTTTTCTCGTTTGCTCGGTGGGGTCACCGAGTGGTAGTGGCCGAACAATGTAATGGTGTGGTACGTTGTAGCATCGTAAATTATTGTCATGTATTATACATACGTATTGCTCAATTGGGAATTGTATGTTTTCCCCCATTGTATAATTAATATTGTAGTTGTATAATTATATTTGGGATATTTTTAATCTTTAATACTGTCATTATGTATTTTGTATTTGTATACGAGTCTTTAGGGAGAACCAAGTGTTTGGCCCCACGTTTGGCGCCCTAGACAAGGCGTGGCGTCCCAGTTGTAACTCTGCCTCCGAAGTGTACGCACACATTTTTTTTTCTATTGTAGTGTTTTATCAATTTGTGATTTAATAGATTCACTTACATTACTAATATACTTTTATTAAGCCACCCTACAACACGGAAATACAAATCCATTAGCGGGAACCCGCTGGATCGTTCCACACAATTACACACCCGCACACATCTACACAATATCACAAATATAATACACACGACACGCGCCCACTACATATTGCTTGCATAATATTTGTGTAGCCGGTACCTCATATGGAATGTTTTAAGTTAAATTCGGGAACCACAAGGAAACAGTTTATTCATGATTGTTGTGGACGTCTATATGGCTGGTGTTGATAGTTCTTGGAGTATTTGAAGTCAAAAGATCGTGATATCAGCCCTAGAATTATATTTGCTCTATCTGATATAGAAATAAAATGCTTAACCGTATTTTAAAGTTGTTACTGATTCTGACACCAAAACCCTTTTCACCCTACGCTTTGAGTGAAAGTTTGGTAATTCCATAAAATACTTTTCAGAAGATTACTGTAATAACCCCAAGTCTTCATGAATATTCAATTAAATCGAATGATCATTTGCTATTCCGCGTATCTTAACACCATCAGTAGATCTGAAAAAAGTAGATATCTATCCATGTAAATATAACAAAAGACAAAATTAAAAGGTGTATAGACAAACTCAAAGTTAATAAAACACCAGGGCCTGACGGTTGGCATCCAAGAATCTTAAAAGAAATGAAAAATGAGATTGTTGTTCCATTAGAAATTATTTTCAAGAAATCCATCATATCCGGAGATGTCCCAAGAGAATGGAAGCTAGCTAACGTTACTCCCATATTCAAAAAAGGTGACAAAAAGAAACCAAATAACTATAGGCCTATAAGTTTGACTTCAATCGTAGGAAAAATAATGGAAACTATCATCAGAGATGCTATCGAACATCATTTAGAAAGTAACCGTATGATAAATGATAGCCAGCATGGTTTCAGACGGAAACGTTCTTGCGTGACTAACTTACTCGAATTCTACAACACAGTTATCTCGAATTATGACAAAAGAAACAATATAGATTTAATATATCTAGACTTTGCAAAAGCTTTTGATACCGTCCCACACGAAAGACTACTTACTAAATTAGCTTTGCATGGAATAAGTGGTAGCCTATTAGGTTGGACTAGTAATTGGTTGAATGGTCGAAAACAGAGAGTTGTTTTAAATGGAAAAACTTCTGGATGGAAAAGTGTTGTAAGTGGAGTTCCTCAGGGTTCCGTTCTTGGACCACTTCTATTCATAGTATATATAAATGATATAGACCATGGACTAAAATCTACTGTTTCCAAATTTGCTGATGATACAAAACTGTGCGGAGTGGCAAATGATCACTCAAACCAATTAGATATTCAAGTAGATTTAGATAAATTAAAGCAATGGTCTGAAAAGTGGCTAATGAAGTTTAACACAAGTAAATGCAAGGTAATGCACATAGGTAAAAATAACAGTAAGTACGATTACAAGTTATTTGGTAATTCGTTAACAAAAGTGGATAGTGAAAAAGATCTCGGGGTAATTATCAGTAACGACCTCAAATCATCCAAGCAGTGTATTTCAGCCTCTGAGAAAGCAAATAAGATTCTGGGACTGATTGCGCGATCTTTTGATTTCAAAAGTCCATCACTCATTAACAAGCTATATAAATCGTTAGTTCGTCCACATTTGGAATATGCTGTTTCTGTATGGTCACCGAATCTCATTAAAGACATTGACAGACTGGAAAAAGTACAACGGCGAGCCACAAAACTGATTCCAAATATCAAAAATAAATCATACGAAAATCGACTAAAACACATGAATCTGTTTTCCCTAAAAAAGCGTAGACTCAGAGATGACTTGATACAGGTCTTTAAGATTTTAAAGGGAATTGACAACATCAAAAGTGACCAAATTTTCACATTGAATGAGAATCAGACAAGAAACAATGGTCTCAAACTATCCGGAAATAGATTCAATTTGGAAGTAGGTAGAAACAACTCTGCCAACCGTGTAGTAAATGAATGGAATAAACTTACTGCACAGGTAGTGCAATGTAGTTCAGTTCGAAGCTTTAAGAATCATTTAGATAAATACCTAAGTAAGATGCTGTAATGGTTATAATTTATCTTATATTATTTGTGTTTGTTTTGTTATCATTTGTCTGTCTGATTTTCATCTATTATTATTTATATGTCAATTTATTATCATTTACTATTTACCTGTTTGTTTATTATTTAACTATATGGATTTATTTATGTATTTTATTTGTTATTTACATTATTATAGTTTTTATTTATTGTTTTATTATTAATATGATTTTTTTTCTCATCCGACCTAGATATGGATCAAAAGGTCTCCTGTCGGCAAGCTCCGCCTTTGTAATGATCGATGTCATCGACATGTACTGTGAGCTAGACTGGCCTAAGAATGGAACCAAAACCACTTTACTCGCCACGTTTGTTCATAAAGATGTTTTGTCATTCAGGACAATGTGTCTTTTACGATTGCTCAGCCAATTACTAATTCAACACAACAGGCTGTTTGTCATTCAATGCAAAACGAATTGAGTAGTCTTACGTGCGCGACTATCTGTTTTTTTATATATCAAATCTGCTTTGTTCCTTTCGACGCGGTATTAGATGACTGTGTAAAATTCTAGTAGCTTTCTATGTAATGTTCAATAACAACTTGCACGTTAATTAACTACAGTTAATGTATAGCAGTGGTGAAGGTGTTAGTCCATACAGTAGCCGATAGGTGGCTACGGATTGTGTATCTTCACATTTTCTTTAATAATAAACAGAACTGGCCACTCCGAGAGTGTTACAGTATTCGCACATACTCAATTCAATTCAATTCAATAACCCCTATACATTTATATTTAATTTGTTTATTACAGTTTTATCAAAATAAATGTTTACATAGATTATATTACAATATCACAGTTATTCGCACATACTAATACAATAAAAATAGTACGTCAATCAGAATATAACATTTGATGCTGTTTCTTGATGATTTAACAAACGCATATTCCAACCTATTCCACTATGAATTTCACTAATGTTTATTTTCTGTATTGTAATCCAAGCGTAAATTCTTCAAACGATTCTGGTGGTACACAAACTTTCGACATATCCGCTCAGCAGGACGTCGGGCAATACGATCTTGTTCTATGACCACAGCAACACAAACGCCAGGTCATGGAGGAGGACAGAAAAACCTTCATGCGAGGTATCAGAGTCAGCTGTCTGCCCGGAGTTCACTAACGAAGTAAGGGGTCTATACTTGTGACACGTCAAGGTGGAGGTATGGAACCTCCACGTAAAGTTACATACACAGTGAACCCAAAGATCAATAACAGGATCAGCGGTCTAGATTGCAACTATATATTCTTTTTACGAAGTTCTTTGGATTTTTTAAATTATATTGTTATCATGAGATAAAAAAAAAAAAGGTGTAGGTTTTTGTTCGGGAATCTTAGGGTTTTTCTTCAGTGGAATTGTATCCTGGGTTCTAAGGTATCATAACCCGAATTATGACTAAAGAGATTTTATTTAGGAAACACGTGTCTTCATGAAATAAATATTTTTTGTGCAAGCCTTAGTGTCTAAAACTTTATCATATATTTTCAATGGAGGGAAAACAACTGGAAGGATAATGGCAGAGGGATTTGGTCTGAAGAGAAAACGATAGGAGGAAAAATGAATGAGATTCGCGATGCGCATCTCCTGGTAACATGTACATCGTAAAATAAAATAGCCTAAATTTTCTTCTTTTTTATTACACATTTTACATATTGTACTTTCATTTTTTAAACTCTTTCTGTCTTCTAATTCTAGGTTGTTGGTTCTTGCTTTATATAGCGTTATTGACGAGTATGTATTGTCGTATATTCATTCTTCACATAATACTTTTGTCTTGTAACAACAAAAAAACAAAACAAAATCTATAAGGAGCTGTCGGTGTAAAAACTATAGCTCCGCTGGTAAATTATTGGTACATAACATCGGAATCTCTCCATCAAACCCATTGAA
>NC_134809.1:41687447-41697447 GCF_046742065.1 Oratosquilla oratoria | reverse complement strand
TAAGTACTTAATATACATTCACTTTCCTAAAGATATATGGAATACTAATGCTATTCGTCTTTGTTGAAGTTGCTATATTTAGTTATTTCTTTCTTTCCAGATGGAAGATGCAATGGAAATTTCATCTGAAGGGTCAGCAGGTAGCAGCAGCCATGAAATGGGAGACGAAGATTTCGCACCAAGAACGACTTCGAAATATATAGATTCCCCGTCTCCAGTCTTTTCTACTCCAACAGTGGTTTTAACGTGATTGACATGTGTGTGATTACATTTTTCACGTGTAATATATATATATATATATATATATATATATAATATATATAGATATATATATATATATATATATATATATATATATATATGATGAAGGTGGAAAAAAAAGTCACGGGTCTAGTTCCGAGTTCCTGGAACTCCGAGTTCAGGAACTCGGAACTAGACTCGTGACTTCTTTTTCTTCCACCTTCATCAACTTGTCACAATGTACCAGCATATATATATATATACATATGAATATATATATATATATATATATATATATATATATATATAAAGTATATGTATATATATCCAAAGAGAATCCCAAAGAATTCTATAGTTACATTAGAGATAAAAAGGTTGTTAGGAATCACATTGGTCCACTATTATCTGCTGACGGTCAACTTCAATATTCAAATGAAGGAATGTGTAATATCTTAAACAATTATTTTAGCTCGGTATTCGTAAACGAAACACCTCAAAGTGAATTCCAAACTGAAACCTGTGAAAAGTCTGGGGTAAACTTACTCACTACGGTAAATATAACAAAAGAAAATATTAAAAGGTGTATAGACAAACTCAAAGTTAATAAAACGCCAGGGCCTGATGGTTGGCATCCAAGAATCTTAAAGGAAATGAAAAATGAGATTGTTGTTCCATTAGAAATTATTTTCAAGAAATCCATCATATCCGGAGATGTCCCAAGAGAATGGAAGCTAGCTAACGTTACTCCCATATTCAAAAAAGGTGACAAAAAGAAACCAAATAACTATAGGCCTATAAGTTTGACTTCGATCGTAGGAAAAATAATGGAAACTATCATCAGAGATGCTATCGAATATCATTTAGAAAGTAACCGTTTGATAAATGATAGCCAGCATGGTTTCAGACGGAAACGTTCTTGCGTGACTAACTTACTCGAATTCTACAACACAGTCATCTCGAATTATGACAAAAGAAACAATATAGATTTAATATATCTAGACTTTGCAAAAGCTTTTGATACCGTCCCACACGAAAGACTACTTACTAAATTAGCTTTGCATGGAATAAGTGGTAGCCTATTAGGTTGGACTAGTAATTGGTTGAAAGGTCGAAAAAAGAGAGTTGTTTTTAAATGGAAAAACTTCTGGATGGAAAAGTGTTGCAAGTGGAGTTTCCTCAGGGTTCCGTTCTTGGGCCACTTCTATTCATAGTATATATAAATGATATAGACCATGGACTAAAATCTACTGTTTCCAAATTTGCTGATGATACAAAACTGTGCGGAGTGGCAAATGATCACTCAAACCAATTAGATATTCAAGAAGATTTAGATCAATTACAGCAATGGTCTGAAAAGTGGCTAATGAAATTTAACACAAGTAAATGCAAGGTAATGCACATAGGTAAAAATAACAGTAAGTACGATTACAAGTTATTTGGAAATTCGTTAACAAAAGTGGATAGTGAAAAAGATCTCGGCGTAATTATAAGTAACGACCTCAAATCATCCAAGCAGTGTATTTCAGCCTCTGAGAAAGCAAATAAGATTCTGGGATTGATTGCGCGATCTTTTGATTTCAAAAGTCCATCACTCATTAACAAGCTATATAAATCGTTAGTTCGTCCACATTTGGAATATGCTGTTTCCGTATGGTCACCGAATCTCATTAAAGACATTGACAGACTGGAAAAAGTACAACGGCGAGCCACAAAACTGATTCCAAATATCAAAAATAAATCATACGAAAATCGACTTAAGCACATGAATCTGTTTTCCCTAAAAAAGCGTAGACTCAGAGGTGACTTGATACAGGTCTTTAAGATTTTAAAGGGAATTGACAACATCAAAAGTGACCAAATTTTCACATTGAATGAGAATCAGACAAGAAACAATGGTCTCAAACTGTCCGGAAATAGATTCAATTTGGAAGTAGGTAGAAACAACTTTGCCAACCGTGTAGTTAATGAATGGAATAAAATTCCTGCACAGGTAGTGCAATGTAGTTCAGTTCAAAGCTTTAAGAATCATTTAGATAAATACCTAAGTAAGATGCTGTAATGATTATAATTTATGTTATATTATTTGTTTTTGTTTTGTTATAATTTGTCTGTCTGATTTTCATTTATTATTAGTTATATGTCAATTTATAATCATTTACTATTTACCTGTTTGTTTGTTATTCAACTATACCTATGTATTTTATTTGTTATTTTTACATTATTATAGTTTTAATTTATTATTGATATGATATACATATGTATATATATATATATATATATATATATATATATATATTTTTTTGCATCCGACCTAGATATGGATCAAAAGGTCTCCTGTCGGCATGCTCCGCCTTTGTAATCCTTTGTAATCCTTTGTAATATACATATATATATATATGTATATATATACATATATGTATATATATATACATATATATATATATATATATATATATATATATTTGAGGAGGGCAGAACGGGAAATAATTTTGCCCTGGACTCACATTTTAGTTAAATCAATATGTGTGACATAAGAAAATAAACCGATGAAGCATGTCATCTTTACGAAGAGGCTGATGCAACGTGGTCTGAATCACCATACCTCGGACTTCGTGGCTCGCTACCTCCAGAACTCATTTTTCTCTGACGACATCACCTGTGATGTTACATCACTTTAATCTTTAAACATGAAGGATGGATGATGCACTGTCAGATGTAGATTAGCATTAAATAATCTTATTATCATGTTAGAGACATTCATAATATATTCACCCTGCGTCCAAATTCACAAATGGGCCTTGGCAAGAACTGCTCTTCGTAACAAAGAAAAAAGTTCAGTCTAAACTAATACAAATTTTACTTGTGTGTGTCGTGCAGGCAGAGCATGTTGATCAAATGGGAATATTTTTTGTTCTATCTGTAAGGTATAAGGTGCAATATAATATTCAAAATCTGCTTGTACGAATCTCTCATTGAGAGAATTAGGAAAAGAACAGACGGAGAAATTGGTGAAGAACATTTTTGGAAAGGTAGGGGTTGCGTGGATGAGATCTTTGTGGTATGACAAATATGCGAGAAATCTTTAGCACAAGGTAGGGATGTTATTATTATTATTATTATTACTTTTTTTTTTGGAGGGTGGTTTATGGATTTTGAAAAGGCTTATGGCAGGGTAGACAGAAAGGCACTGTGGGAGGATTTGCAGATATATGGGATTGGGGTAAAGCTGTCAAGGTCACTCAAGATTTTCTACGAGAGTAGTAGAGCCTGTGTTAGAATTGGAAATGGAGAGAGCGAGTGGTCTGAGGTAAAGATAGTACGACAGGACTGTGTCATGTTACCATGGCTATTCAATGTGTACATGGATAGGATGGTGCGTGAGGTAAAGCCGAGGGTGATGGACAGTGGCTGGAGATGGCTAAAGAAAATTGAGAAAAGTGAGAGATGAGCCAGTTGTTGTTTACTGATGACACCGCGATTGTGGCAGGATCAGAGGAGGGATTAAGGGAGCTAGTGAGGGAGTTTGGGATGGTATGCGATAAAAGAAAGTTGAAGGTGATGAGATGTACAAGGAGAGAGGAGGGTAGTGAGTCTTAAAGGAGAGAGGTTGGAGGAAGTGGGTAGCTTTAGGTATTCGGGGTCAAATGTGGCAGGAAAGGGAGGAGTGGCGGTGAAAGTAAATTGTAGGCTGAGAGAAGCAAGTAAATGCCTTTGGGAATTAAAAAGTGTCAGAAGAAATAGGGATTTGTGAATGGATGGTAAGAGGAGACTATATGAAGGGGTGATTGCGCCGACGGCACTGTATGGGGCAAAAACATGGAAATTAAGAGAGGAAGAGGAAAAGTTTGAATGTGTTTAAGATTAAACATCTGAGAAGTATGGCAGGGTTTACGAGGTTGGATAGAACGGAAAATGAGGTGGTGAGAAGAGCTAGGGTGGAACAGGAGATGGCAGATACAGCTAATGAAAGAGTATTGGGATGGTTTGGACACATGGAAAGAATGAGTAAAGAAAGATTAGTAAAAGAGGTGTGGAAGGCAGAGATGGGGGGAGTGAACTTGAGAGGTCGACCGAGGATAAGATGGATGGATAAGGTGAGAGGGGCGTTGAGCAAGAGGGAATGTCTGTTGAGCAAGTAAGGGGAAGGGCAGGATATAGGGATGAGTGGAGAATGGCTGTGTATAGATGTGTGATGCAAGGAAGGGGGAAAGTAGGGAGTAGTTATGTATAAATGATAATTAGACGCAATCCGAGGGGATTTTTTGCCGTCTTCTCTTCTTTTTTTTAGCATGGGAGGTGGGAGGGGTCGCCGATTGAGTGAAGCGGCCTTGCTGTGGATGTACTGTGTCTTGATGCATTGCTTCTAACCCCGGGTGGTGGTCGGGATACAGGGATGACCCATCATCCACGAGGAGATAAGATGAGAGAGAGGAAAGAGTGGTGAACAGGAGTGAAATGGGTGGGAGTGGGCACGTGCCTTTTGACTTTGGCTACCTTCCTTATAAGGGGGAAATAACCTTTGGTAGGAATATAGATAAATAGAATGCTTCATTTACATGGCTACCCTTCCTCTTGGTCCATTCACAAGTAGATGGAGGAGACGAGGGGAAGAAGAGGGTGGTGGATGGGAGTGGAATGGGTGGAAGTGGAATGGGTAGGAATGAATACTTACCTTTTGACTTGGCTAACTCACTTGTGAGGGAGAAAAACCCTTTGGTATATAGATATATAAATTGATAACTTTCATGAACGGTGTTTGCAATTATCCAAGCTCTGTGGCATGACATTCTGTCGACATCTTGAAATTTTGTTGCAACCTTCTTGAAAAACGATTTATCTCTATGCTTTCGTGTATAAGTGTGTGGAAGAAATGAACATTTGATGTCCTTCAATGTTTTGAAGATTCGGTTGCTCACTATTCCACTAAACACAAACCAACCGTAGTTATCATTTTGTCTTCAATACCATGCAGTTTAATAGAGACAAAAATTCTCAGCCTGGAAAAATCACATCACCTTTACTACTATAATGCATCTTAATATAATGAAACATTCTTTAGCATCTTCGGAGCTATTTTATCTCTTCAAATCTTCTAACTCTCTACAGGGGCATTATTTTGCCCCCATATAATGTGGATATCTCATTAAAGAGTTACCTCACTCCTCCGAACAAGGTGGCGTCCAAAGCTATGAATTCTTTCTACCTCTGTGATAGTTCTCAATTTATCCCTATCTATTGCAATGTTGCATCTCTTTGATTTATCTGTCACCCTGAGCATAGTTACTGTTCTTCTTAACACAGCATGATTACAATTCTTCTAAGTATAATTATAGGATGTTTTACCACCCTCTCCATGCAGTTTTCGAGAAAAATCGTCTTTGTCTTTGGTATAGAAACGTTTCGCTTTTTACATTCTAATTTTTTTTTAGAACTTTCTCTTCCATTTCTCCTTCCATAGCCTCATCCTTACCTTCTCCCTTACTCTTTTCCTTCGTCCTGAGCTTTCTCGATATACATACATACATATACCAAGGCTTTTTTCCCCCTTACCAGGGGGGTAGCCAAAAAGGACAAGGCACAAAAACATTCCCACCCATTTCATCCCCGAAAACACTCCACACCCCTCCACCCTCCCTCCCATCTTAGCACCTCCTAGATGACGGGTCATCCCTGCACCCTGTCCACTGCCCTGGGTCAGAAGCAGTGTCGCAGTGTCGCAGTGTCGATATACCACCAGTAAATCTGCTTTCCAAACTATTTTCAATCCACACTCTTCTCCAAAACTCTTTTCAGTTTTCCTCGGTCTTTCACACTTGTTTCACACACTCCCAATTTGTCCGTACCGTAGAATTCTTTACATGAGTGAAAATATTTACTTGGTCGTAGTATACATTAAAAAAATTATGTCCGTGGCTTTCTCTGTGTTCCCTTTAGTCAACTTCAACTCATTCTATTTACTATATATATTCGTCCGCACTAATGTTATCTGAGTGTACTATTTCTTCTTCCATATTATTCCATGCATCAATGCTTCTAAACAGGAAATTGAGCGTGCACGTTTGTGTGTATGCGTTTATACACACCACTTAGGAAGTATTCAGTATGTCGTGTAGCACTGAAGATATTGTCGTGATTCCCCTTCAATACACAGCCGCACCCCATTTCGTTAGGAAGGGAAATCAATCCTCGTGAAGATTTTTTTTATCACTCCTAGTTTCAGTTGCTCTTCTATTTAGCTCTCCTTGTCCATTTTTTGTTTCATCCTTTCTCCCCAGACTCCCTTCCTTGATAGCAGGTGAGAGGAAGCTCGACCTGTCCTTCCCGTTTTCTGAGTTGTGGTTTTGGCGGTCGGATGTCGGTGATGAGCCAGTTTCGATTTCCGGTAAGTGCGTGTTGGGCATTTGTCTTGGTCGCATTTTTGTGGTTCTATAATAATTCTCTACAATTGTGGACATCAGATTAGACCTGAGGATTTCTATCCTGGCACCCAGTCAGTATGATCAAGGCGATTACATTGGTTTCAGGTTCTATTCACGCTAACGCCCTCAACGTACCGGACACTACACCTCGCGCCATCCATCCAACCTTACCAAGCTGGAATATATCGTGACGATGTATCCATGTTAGACTAAATGAAAGGGGTGATAGAACTAACCAAAGTCTGATGTGCAATATTTGTCTATTCTAATTTTGTGCAAGGACCGTGCTAGCTACATCACATGGACAATCCAATTTTATAGACCTGTGAGTCAGTATTGCATCAGCCATGTGCTTAGCAAAGTACTTGATCAGGTGACGCTTAGCCAGCGAGGCTTTTTCGACACTGGAATTTCCTGTCTGAGTGCAAAAAAATTGCCATTGGTCTCATAACGTAAATATAATGTAAAATACAAGAATACAACGATGTACAAAGAAAATATCCTTCTCAAGGGGATATGCCGGTCATACATTTAATCAGTAGGATGTCACAATACACACACACACACACACACACACACGGGTCAAAACGAGCATAGCTCTAGTCCCGTAAAATACAACTAGGTAAATACACACACACACACACACACACACACACACACACACACACACACACACACACACACACACACACGTGTGCTTGTGTCACGAAACAGGAGGTCAATGATCGAGCACGTGGTGCTCACATGACACATTTTTCTAATATCGCGAGTCATCACGCACTCTTGGTTGGATGTTGAATTGAAGACGTATTTAGGGCAACGGGCAGATTAGTTTTGGCATCACTACCCTACATAATCCCTCAGAGGTCGACTACATCATCATCCATTACTTCCTTCCGCCATTCATATATACTGCAACGCTAGATTATTTTATTCAGGGAAAAATACATCCTTCCCTTAGCCAAATACAATCGTTTAGCGTTGGCTACAGTAACATCTATACTCCATCTCATCATGGAGAAGTGAACACATAACTTAGCGCATTCATCCACTTGTATTCTTCCAGTTACGAGGGAAAATACTCTTTTAATTACCGAACTTGCGAGCCAACATCGATTCCCGGGTCCAACCATGTTGACAACACGCACGACGGGCCGCACAACTTCGCCATGCAGGCGAACACTTGTTTACAAACCGCAACAATATTTTCCCACGCGTTCTCTCTCATTTACTTTCAGAATTCAACGCATTTATAATTTTCTGTAACTTCTATATAAAATCATCATGATCAAAAAACGCTGATAATATGAAATTTCTGCGCAAAAAAAAACTTCGATCATAAAAGGATAAATTCTATTCATGTCTATGTTAGTCATAATGTATTGGCACTAAATTTTCAGATATGATATATGTTTACCCTACCAAATAACTGTTTCATTCCCATAAGGCAAAATCATCCACCTTGTCGAGAATCCGTTGTCTTTTTTCTCATGGCTGTCGTCACACAAGGTCTTCCCCGGGAAGCACGTCGTGTCTTGCGATCTCTTCCTGCAAGTGTTGTGAACTTGTCATTACTAACGTCTCCAAGGAGGTGCCACGGAGATGAACGAAACATTTTGGCGGCAGCTAGAATAAAGGGATACATGAACATTGCTACGAAATAGGATTAATGAGATCATTTAACTCCCCCCTCCATCGGTGGAAGTGCTACAGAGCTCAGTAGGACAGTTTTACGGCAGGATAAGATTCCCTCTTATACATCACCATTTACGCCATCAGAACAAAAATCGTTTATGATTAATGATACTATGATCACCCTTGACCCACTATCGCAATCATCCCTCGTGGCGGCAAAGGTATCATCGCCTTTAATACATCGTATCAACAGCGTTGCATAAGTCAGTCACTCCCATGTGCATCGATGTCGTTGTCTGCATCCCCTCGCAGGTCTCCTTCCGCATCGACTCCGTCATTGTCTTACATGTTCAACTTTAACCTATTTGTGTTGCACACTAAGGACTATTTTTTCTGTTGTCATATTTCATTCAGGAAAGGAGGGGAATTTGGGCATAAATAGTAAAGTGCTACGTATGCTAAAAACAAACAAATAGATAAAAATAATAGTGTACTAAAATGCATAAAATATTTTATGAATAGAGCCAATCTGGAAAAATTATAACATAAATGAACATATAGATTTTTAACCTTTTAGTGCCTAAATGTTCATCTAAGACGAATAAAATCTCCTAGCGTTAGCTAAAAGAAAGCCCTAAGAATCATGCTCGTTCGAGATAGTGCAATCGACTTAATACTAGAAAACTAGTGGTTCAAAACTAGGTGGTCATTGTTGGTGAAGAAGGCGAGATAACTTGTACAACCAACCTAATCTGCACCCCAGCTGAGCATGTCTAGCAAGAGATCACATGATTCAGTGAAATGTCACGACTATGTAACGCCTGCAGGAGGTATCACCAAGAGAGGCGGATGCCTCCGAGTATTATCAATTGAAATACCGTGAACATGTAATAGACAGTTGCAGTAAGAGGTCAATAAATTTTGAAAATAGGACTTCGACGATTGTCAAGCATTGGGAGTGGGTGGGGAATGTCGTGGGGTGGGGCTGGCTATTGAACTCGGGCGTCCCATGTCTAGATCATAACAAAAACAACATTAGAATAACGAAAGTAATTATAATAGTTGTAACTATTAGGATAGGAATGAAAACAGTAAGTGTTTCATCACTACTATGGCAGTTTTTGTGATGATCAAGGAAAAAATAAAAAATAAGTTCAGATGTAACCAAGCAAGTGGGCAGTAGACTTCGTGTGTTGCCCAAATCTTTTTGTCTGTTGTACTTCCTCTTAGACTTTTTTTTTACAACCAAGTACCAAAAATCCATGCCAACTCTTCGCCAGAACACTTCAAGACCTTTCGCCAAGACTCTATTTTTATTCTCTTAAACAGACATCTGCTTTGAATAAGAATACTCACTTGAAGAGTAAGAATATTCATCTGAAGAATATTTGAATTTAGTCACTTTGTTGACGTCGATGTTGGAAAACACAAAACAATTATCATTCAGAATATTACTGCGAATGGTGCTCTGATCATTATTAGAAATGATTTATTTAAATCAGAGTCAGATTAACGGAGCCTGCCGTAGGTCAACGGACCACCTCGTTTGGGTGGTCGTCTTCACTCTGTAAATCAGGGGTTCCCAACCTGGGATACATTTATGATATGTACCCCCGATGGTGCATGTAGCCGTATTTGTTGGGGGCTACATAAGGGGGCTTAGCGGGTGATGTAAACCTTAAGTTTTCTGAATTTTATTGGTAAAG
>NC_134809.1:41674947-41677447 GCF_046742065.1 Oratosquilla oratoria | reverse complement strand
TAATGTGATTATAATAATGATAATAATAATAATAATAATAATAATAATAACAATAACAATAACAATAATAATAATAATAATAATAATAATAATAATAATAATAATAATAATAATAATAATAATAATAATAATAATAATAATAATAATAATAATGATAATAATGATAAAAATAATGATAAGTGATAATCATTATTGGTAATAATAAAAATCATCATAATACTAGTATATTACAGAAGAAGGAAGGTAACACCAATGACAATGACATTACTGACGACAATAATAATAGTTACAATTATCATTATAATGGAAATGTAAAGGTATATGTACATCGATATGACAGCCGAGAGGTATGTCGGAGGAAACAGCAAGTAAGAGTGAAGCCAAGAGTAGTAGGAAGAGAGGCTTTGTCTTCTCGGAGTATTTCCTCTGGCAAACAAAGAGTGTAACATCACAGCTACGAGAGCCTCAGCAGTAATAGTAATCGTGCTAAGATACTGTACATTCTAAATAACACCTAATATGGTTCTGTATGTGTGTAAACACACACACACACACACACACACACACACATTACACACACACACACACACACACACACACACACACACACACACACACACACACACACACACACACACACACACACACACACACACACACACACACACACACACACACACACACACACACACAC
Organism: Oratosquilla oratoria; assembly: GCF_046742065.1. Lineage (NCBI taxonomy): Eukaryota > Metazoa > Arthropoda > Malacostraca > Stomatopoda > Squillidae > Oratosquilla > Oratosquilla oratoria. Next base: position 41,676,753 of record NC_134809.1, on the reverse strand, counting down.
ACACACACACACACAGATTCCCCGGCCGGGCGGAGATAAGTTGGGTTTGTCTCCTTTCACGTGTAACCCCTGTTCACCTAGCAGTGAGTAGGTACGGGACGTTAGTCAAGGAGTTGTGACCTTGCTGTCCCGGTGTGTGGTGTGTGAGTGGTCTCAGACCTACCCAGAGATCGGCAAATAATGAGCTCTGAGCTCACTGCCGTAGGGTGGTGTCTGGCTGTCTCGACAGAGACTGCAGCAGATCCAAGGTGAGGTGAGGTGACTACACACACACACACACACACACACACACACACACACACACACACACACACACACACACACACACATATATATATATGTGAAGAGCTGGAGTCCAGAAACCATTTCTTGGAAGAATGTACACACTGGACTTCAAACGACGAGTCCGTTGCGTACTTTCTATATATGTATATTACATCCAGGATGTAATATACGAAAGCGCTCTGCTTCGTTAGTTTCTTTTTCCAAGTGGTCTACTTTGCATACATATATATATAAATATGTATATATACATATACATATATATATATAAGCGAAGATGGGCTGGAACTTTTTTATTGCTTATACGTTTCGACCGACTCGGTCTTCTTCAGTAAGCTGTCTACAAACAGTTTGGACCTCACATTCATACATCCGAGGACGGGAACATGGACAGGTCATCCCGCTGGCTGTCTGGGGATTCCCTTTCCCGTACCATGCGTATGTTTACCAATTGTATTTATAATTAATTTACTTGCTGCCTTTGACAAACAAACAAAACCTTCCCTGTCATTGATATTTTCATAAGAATTAATGTAGGCAGCTTCAACAGTCTTCCTCATGTCTCTCCTTAATCCCGTGTGTAAAACCTCGACTCCATCCCAGTGGGGCAAATGTCCAGATTGGTCAGTCCCACTGGGATGGAGTCGAGGTTTTACACACAGGGAAAGGTACGGGAAAGGGAATCCCCAGACAGCCAGCGGGATGACCTGTTCATGTTCCCGTCCTCGGATGTATAAATGTGAGGTCCAAACTGTTTGTAGACAGCTTACTGACGGTCGAAACGTATAAGCAATAAAAAAGTTCCAGCCCATCTTCGCTTATTCTTCCTCCACCCACTCTCTCATCTGTCTAAACCATTCATCAAATATATATGTGACTCTCGGGTGAAGCGGCCGGTATACATAGAAAGAATAGGGCCGCGTTCCCTCCTTGGAGGTGGGCTCCCTTTTTTTTTTTTTTTTTTTTTTTTTAAGGGGGGGACCCGGCCCTATTCTTTCTATGTATACCGCCAGCTTCAGAGTCACAAGGTCAGGAATAAACCTAAGAACTCGGAACTAGACCAGTGACTTCTTTTTCCACTTTCATCAACTTGTCACAATGTCTCAGTATATATATATATATATATATATATATATATATATTCATTGTATATATGGGCAGGAGATTTTCTCTCAAGCATGTATGGTTAAACTTAATGGCAAGATTATTATTGCAGAGTTTTTTATCTGCCTTTTCTCTTTCTCTGAGAATCTTTTTCCCTACCACGATATTTTCGTCAAAGCTGAAAATTGCCAACAAATAGACGATCTAAAAGAACGATTAATAGAGACATCTGGCATCAATTTTACAATTGAGCACAGCATAAATGGGTCCCTTCCCTTTTTAGACACATTAGTGAAACAGAGAGATGAAGGCACATATGACACATCTGTGTACATAAAAGCATCTAATTCAGGACATTGCCTAAATGGGACTAGCGAATGTCCCCAAAGATACAAAGATTCTACCATCAGCGCTTATATT
>NC_134809.1:41654947-41669947 GCF_046742065.1 Oratosquilla oratoria | reverse complement strand
TCAATGGCTTTAATGAGATTCGGTGACCATACGAAAACAGCAAATTTCAAATGTGGACGAACTAACGATTTATAAAACTTGTTAATGAGAGGTGGACTTTTGAAGTCAAAAGATCCCGCAATCAGTCCTAGAATCTTATTTGCTTTCACAGAGGCTGAAATACACTGCTTGGATGGTTTGAGATCTTTACTGATAATTATGGCGAGATCATTTTCACTATACCGTCTGGGGTATTGGCTGCTTGTTATTATGGCAAAATAGCATGCAGTTGATACTTTAGGGTCTATATGGGGCGCCCCTACGGACCAGAGCCACACATCATTTTGTCTATGATAGAGGAAAACTCTGTTCATAGTGAAATGATGACACTTTTATACTACGACTGTCCCTCCGTTATGCTGTCCCCCAACCCCTTGCTGCTGTCCTGTACCATTTCTCTGAGTATTCATTTTCTGTGGTGGGGGAATTCCCTGTGGTGGGGGAAAAGAATACTGCCACCAAGTATTTCCACTTCGATCGTAAGAGGCGAGAAGAAAGGGACGGGGAGTGGGACTAGGCATCCTTCTCCTTGTAGCCACACAGGGGACATTCCTAAACGAAAAAGTAAAGGCATAAGAGGGTCTGGGAGTTTTCCGACCAGCACCCTAAGGTTTGGGTCTTTTAATGTGCGTGGATGTGGTACAGATGAGAGTAAAAGGGAAGAGATAGGTAGTATGTTTGTGAGAAGAAAGATGGATGTATTGGCTTTGAGTGAAACTAAGTTGAAAGGGAAGGGTGAGTGTAAGTTTGGGAGTGTAAGTGGGAGGTTATCAGGAGTGAAGAGAGGGCGAGGGAGGGAAGGGGTGGCTATTCTAGTAAGTGAAGAGATAGGTAAATGTGTAGTGGAGTGGAAGGAGGTTTCCTCAAGGATAATGTGGATGAAGGTGAAACTGGGAAAGGAGATGTGGGTCTTTGTAAGTGCATATGGGCCTGGCAGTGAGAAGAGTGCAGAAGAAAGGGAGACCTTTTGGATAGATTTAAATGAGTGCATAGAGGATTTAGGGAGAAATGTCAATGTAATAGTACTGGGAGACCTTAATGCTAGGGTAGGAAATGGTCCAATTGATGGAGTGGTTGGGAAATGTGGAGTTCCAGGAAAGAATCGTAGTGTAGAGTTGATGGTGGAAATGTGTCTAGAAAGAGAGTTGATGATAGCAAATACAGTGTTTCGGAAGAAAGTCAAGCATAAGTACACATGGGAGAGGGTGGTGGAGGGAAGGGTGGTAGATAGAGCGTTGATGGATTATGTAGTGGTAAATAGGATTATGATGGGAAGAGTGCTAAGGGGAGAGGGTGGGGGAATATCAGATCATTTTTTGGTGGAAGGTAAGTTGAGAGTGGAGGATAGATGGAGAAAGAGGAAAGTGACAAAAGGTAGGGAGGTGCTTAGAGTGAACTCTTTAAATGAAAAGGATGTGCATGTGCTAAGGGGAGAGGGTGGGGGAATATCAGATCATTTTTTGGTGGAAGGTAAGTTGAGAGTGGAGGATAGATGGAGAAAGAGGAAAGGGACAAAAGGTAGGGAGGTGCTTAGAGTGAACTCTTTAAATGAAAAGGAAAAGGAGAAGGAGTACAAGAAGAAGCTGAAGGAGGAGTGGGAGGGAGTGAAGGATAGAGTGGAGCTAGGTGTGGAGGAGGAATGGGGATAGTTCAAGGAAGGAGTCACAAAGTGTGCAGGGATGGTGTGTGGAACAAGAAGGACAGGAGGAAATACTGTAGAAGGAAGGGTAGTGAATGGTGGGATGAGGAAACAAAGAAGGTTGTAGAAGAGAAGAAGCGAGCTTTTACAGATTGGTTACAAAATGGGACGAGGGAGTCATATGAGAGGTACAAAGAAAAGAGAAGAGAAGTAAAGCAAAAGGTAAAGGAGGTAAAGAGGAGAGCAGATGTGAAATTGGGTAAGAGTATGACAGAAAATTTTGAAAGTAATAAAAAGATGTTTTGGAAAAAAATTAAGAGAGGAAGAGGAGGCGAATCAAGTAGAGAAAAAAAGGTAAAAAGTGCAGATGGAGAGATGATAATGGAGGAGAAGGCAGTAAGGGGAAGATGGGCAGAATATTTTAGGGAGTTGCTAAATGTGAAGGAGGATAGGGAGGGAGAGATAGTTGCAGTGGGAAATGCTAAGAAAATGACTGTGATGAGTGAGGAAAATAGAGGAGAAATAAGGAAGGATGAAGTGAAGGCAGTAGTTAAGATGATGAAAGCAGGTAAGGCACCTGGTCTGGATGGATGCCATGTAGAATGTCTAAAAAAAGGAGGTACAGTGATGGTGGACTGGCTGGTGAGGTTATTTAATGTTTGCTGGAGAGAGGGTAGAGTGCCGGAGGACTGGAGGAGTGCCTGTATAGTTCCACTTTACAAGGGAAAAGGGGACAAGTGTGAATGTAGTAGTTTCAGAGGGATTAGCTTGTTAAGTGTAGTTGGGAAGGCTTATGGGAGGATCTTGATTGAGAGGATTAGGAGAGGAACAGAGGAAGTAATTGGTGAGGAACAGTGTGGATTTAGGACGGGTAGAGGTTGTGTAGATCAGATCTTTGTGGTTAGACAAATATGTGAGAAAGCTATAGGAAAGGGGAAGGATGTTTTTTGGGGCTTAATGGATCTGGAAAAGGCTTACGATAGGGTAGACAGAAAGGCACTGTGGGAGGTTATGCAGATATATGGGATAGGAGGAAAGCTTCTAGGAGCTGTCAAAAGTTTTTATGAACGTAGTAGAGCTTGTGTCAGGATTAGCAATGGAGAGAGTGAGTGGTTTGAGGTAAAGGTGGGACTTCGTCAAGGATGCGTTATGTCGCCCTGGCTGTTCAACTTATACATGGATGGGGTAGTGCGAGAGGTAAATGCAAGGGTAGTGGGTTAGGGATTGGAGATGGTTAAAGAAAATGGAGAAAAGTGGGAGGTGAGCCACCTGTTGTTTGCTGACGACACTGCGCTTGTGGCCGGATCGGAGGAGGGATTGAGGAAGTTGGTGACAGAGTTTGGGAGAGTATGTGATAGAAGAAAGCTAAAGATAAATGTGAGTAAAAGTAAGGTGATGAGATGTACAAGGGGTGAAAGTGGCAGTAGACTGGAAGTGAGCATTAAGGGAGAGCAACTGGAGGAAGTGGATAGTTTTAGATACTTGGGTGCAAATGTGGCAGGAAAAGGTGGAGTGAAGGTGGAGGTAGAATGTAGATTGAGAGAAGCGAGTAAATACCTTGTTGGATTGAAGAGTGTAATGTCACGTGACCACCTCTAACCTTAAAGCAATTAGTTAGTAAATAAAGGATCTAGGAGGACAACAACAGATCTTGCCTCATCCCTTAAAGGTGGAGTGACAATAAACGGATATCTATTTCATTTCCTTCTTCACACTTCCTTCTGTAAATATATCTTATTCCCTCTCAGTTAGGAAAAATCATCATCCCACATTAATTATCATAATACATGAAGGACATAAAAATATATTAGGTAATTTTCTCTATACCTATATTGAATAAGCCTAACAGTACAGAACTAAATGCATACATTTATTATTCAACTCATACACTCTCAATACATATGAGGTAGGTATTTCAGCATCTCATCTCTCCACTTATTGTAAATATAATCAAAGACACAAATCATTAAGTCCTACTCATCTATAAATTCCACAATCCTGTTCATACTTATATAACATTCAACAAACCTCTCTACTCCTACAAACGCTGAGGAAAATTGGATCCTAATTAATCATCTCAAATAACATACATCCTACCAAGATATGTCAGATGCTCTCAAGGGTGGTTTACAGAGACAAATCATGACAGCCTTGGTCAGGAAGGAAGTTCTTGGCGGAATTAGTGGGAATGAGTCAGAGAAAGAAGAAGGGCAGTTAAGTGGCAATGCAGAGTCGGATAAATGTGACTGGCGAGCGCAAGTTGAGATAGAGAAAATCCGAGCAGATAAGGAATTAAAACTCAAGGAGATGGAAAACAAAATAAGATTAAAAGAGATAGAAGTCTTTGGTGCACAAGGAGGAAGAAACGCAGGAGGCGGAGGAGATGATAGGGTCAGTCAGTTACCCGAATTTATAGAAGGAGAGGCAGAAGATTTCTTTATCCAGTTCGAAAAATTGGCCACCATCAGAAAATGGGAGAGAGCGAATTGGGCGATGTTGGTTCAAGCGAAATTCACGGGAAAAGCAAGGGAGGCCTTTGCAGGTTTATCATTACATGATTCAGTCCGATACCACAGAGTGAAGGAGGCTGTGCTCAAGACAAGTGAGATGACACCTGAAGTATATAGGAGGGAACTCAGAAATATGAAGAAGACAGATGGACAGACATATGGCGAGTTGGCCAGGGAGAGTACCATGCGATTCGAACGGTGGTGCAAATCGGAGAGAGTAGAAGACTTTGAGGACCTGAAACAGTTGATGTTGTTGGAACACTTTACAGAGATGGCGCACCACTTTGATTATAGGCAGGACCATTACAACCCCCAGAGATCACAACCCCATTATGTTCCGCAGTATCAAGAGAGAAGTAAACCTAGGAACCCACCCCAGTATAACCCTATGAGGCAGCAGAATTTTAACGGTTATGTGAACAGGCAGGAAAGGTCGCATGTGAAATGTTACGGATGTGGAGAGAGTGGTCATGTGCAGTATCAGTGTAGGAAAGTGTCCAAATCTGCTGGATTGACTGTGGCATGGAGGAAACCACAAGTGAGCTTGGATGTAGAACCTAAGAGGAAGGAGAAAATTGTGGATAATCTGCTGGATTGACTGTGGCATGGAGGAAACCACAAGTGAGCTTGGATGTAGAACCTAAGAGGAAGGAGAAAATTGTGGATAGTTTCCAACCGTTCATAACAGAAGGAACGATATCATTACCTGGAGGATCAAAGAAACAAATAAAAATCCTAAGGGATACAGGGGCGAATCTGAGTCTAGTCCTCCGAGAGACATTGGATTGGACCGAAAGTTCATATACCGGTGAAGAGGCTAGAATAAGAGGTGTGGTTGCAGGAACGAATACCCCATTGCATTATGTAGAAATAGACACAGGATATGTTAGTGGCAAGGTGAAAGTAGGAGTCCGTGAAGAACTCCCTATAAATGGCGTGGATATGCTTTTGGGAAATGATTTAGCCGGAGATAAGGTGGTCCCAGAGCCAATAATGATTGCTAAACCCCTCGGGAATGTGAAGGATGGGAATGTCGACGTGCAAGGTGAAGGAGATGTCTTAGATATTGGAATTCGGAAGAAGGTCCAAAGTGACTGTGGAAATGGAGAAGGAACTACAGTTGCAGGGAGTAAGGAATCTCTGAGCGGAGGTGAAGTAAATGCAAGTGAGGAGAGTGCGGATGATGGAAGTATCCAAAGAATTTACCCAGCTTGTGTAGTGACCAGAGCCATGATGAGGAATAAGGAAACTAACGATGAGGATATGGGTTTAGGTGATATATTTGATGAGGAAAAGGAACATAAGCCTGTGAAAGATGAAAGTGTGGAGATGAAATTAGAGATATCCCCTGATTTCAATGTTGGCAGGAAGGAACTTATCGAGGCCCAGCGCAATGATCCTACTTTGAAGGAATGCTTTGGAGAAGCAAATAGAAATGGCGTGTCTGATGATAGTTCTACTGGATTCTATCTTCACGACCATGTATTGATGAGGAAGTGGAGACCTGCGAGTGTACCCGCAACAGAACATTGGGAAATGAAAATGCAGATAGTGGTACCGAAGAAGTATAGGCATACATTGATAGCCTTGTCTCATGAGTCTAGTTTGGCAGGACATCTAGGAGTGAGGAAAACAGCAGGGAAACTGTTGACTCATTTCTATTGGCCAAGTCTGAAGAGAGATGTTGCGGAGTTCTGTAAAACTTGCGACGTGTGCCAGAGAGTGGGTAAACCGAATCAAGTAATCCCACGAGCACCATTGCAGCCCATACCAGCATTTTGCAAGCCGTTCAGCAGAATAATAATTGACTGCGTTGGACCTTTACCGAGAACTAGGAGAGGAAACTCCTATTTACTGACAATAATGTGTGTAGCCACGAGATTCCCAGAAGCTATTCCACTAAGGAGTATTCATGCCAAGAGTATAGTGAGAGAGTTGGTGAAATATTTCTCTTGGGTAGGACTCCCAGAGGTGATACAATCCGACAGAGGAAGTAACTTCACTTCCGGCATGTTCAGGAAGATATTGAAGGGCTTGCATATTGAACAGAAGTTGGCAAGTGCATACCATCCACAATCACAAGGTAGCTTGGAGAGATTCCACCAAACTCTTAAGAACATTCTGAGAGTATACTGTGAGGATCTTGGTATAGATTGGGATGAGGGAGTCCCACTAGCTTTATTTGCGGTCAGAGATGCAGTACAGGAATCGACTGGATTCAGTCCATTCGAACTAGTGTACGGCCATGATGTGAGAGGTCCTTTGAGCATGATGAAGGAGAAGTGGCTCGGCAAGAGTGATGACCCACATTTGTTAACATATGTATCAGAATTCAAGAGTAGATTGATGAAGGCGAGGGAACTTGTCGCAGAGAATCTGAAGAATGCACAACAGGAGATGAAGAAGTGGTATGACAAGAAGGCGAGAGTGAGAGAAAGGGAGGAGGAGAAGACGGAATTACCCGAGGAGATGACTGAGTTGAGTTGCGGCGTGGTGAATGCAGAACAAGAAATGGATGATGGAGAGGAGGAGAAATTCAGCAGGTGCGAGGAGAAGAACTTGGAGAACTCGATGGTGTTAGAGAACCTAGGAGCTAAGCTGAATCATCTGAGCAGTGAAAGGAGAGATGATATCATCCATGAGATACATAAGTGTGGAACCTTATTTTCGGATACTCCGAGAAGATGTACTGTGGTGGAACATGATGTCGATGTAGGTGATGCCAGGCCGATAAAGCAACACCCATACCGAGTGAATCCAAAGAAAAGGGAAATTATGAAAAAGGAAGTCCAGTATATGTTGGAAAATGGATTAATTGAGGAAAGTAACAGTGCGTGGAGTTCCCCGTGTGTGTTAGTGCAGAAGGCAGGTAGTGATTCGTACAGGTTCTGTACAGACTTTCGGAAAGTGAACCAAGTGACTAAGAGTGATTCGTACCCGATACCAAGGTTGGATGACTGTATCGACTGTGTGGGAAAGGCGAAGTTTGTCAGTAAGCTAGATATGTTGAAAGGGTACTGGCAAATAGGTTTGACGGAGAGGGCCAGAGAAATCTCTGCCTTCGCGACAATGGATGGCTTGTATCAGTACCGGGTGATGCCATTCGGTATGAGGAACAGCGGGAGCACGTTCCAAAGATTGATTAACAAGGTGTTGGCAGGAGTGACTGGGTGTGCAGTCTATATCGACGATATCGTCATATATTCTGAAACTTGGGAAGACCATGTAGAGCAAATTTCGAATGTCTTCCAGAGACTGAATGATGCCAACCTAACAGTGAATCTAGTTAAGAGTGATTTTGCAAAGGCAAAGGTTGAATACTTAGGATACATGGTAGGCCAAGGTGAAATACAACCCGTTGATGCCAAGGTGAAGAGTATCAACGATTGTCCCGCTCCTAAGAACCGTAGAGAGTTGTTACGATTCTTAGGCATGAGCGGTTACTATAGGAGGTTCTGTAGGAATCCTATTCATCTATAAATTCCACAATCCTGTTCATACTTATATAACATTCAACAAACCTCTCTGCTCCTACAAACGCTGAGGAAAATTGGATCCTTGCTAATCATCTCAAATAACATACATCCTACCAAGATATGCAGTCATAACTCACCAGAAATCATTGCTCTTTCCCTCCTGCGTGTTTTCCATTATATCTATTCCCGTTATTCCTCCCATTTATTCTTTTCCCAACCATTACTTCCCCCAGCAAAAGGACTACATGTCCGTCTCCATTTTCACGCAGCAGAGAAAGAGACAGAAAGAACAACTCTTTCATTGTTGTAAGCGTTTGAGTTGGCACCACAGTTCCAACAATTTTGGCATCATCCTAACGATACATTCAATATCGTAAAATACACACCGTACATGGATCATACATCAAAAGCAATTACAATATGTATTTCTATAAATTCTTACATAACTAGAGCACCGTAAATCTCAAAAGTATAAACGTATCTCTAGATACATTTTATCTAAAACACTTTAATATCAGACCGTGAATTCGCGTCTGTATGTAAACATTAGCAGCACTATAGTCAGCGCAAGGAGAATTGGCCGATAAGGCGGGGCTAGGAGATTTCCCGGTGTTGCCACATGTGGGCATCCATGGCGAGAACGTGCATGTGGATGCAATGTTTTCTGAATGCAGTATGAGGGGGGCGGGGCCAGAGATTAGATGTAGCGGCAACGTCGCTCTCTCATGCACATATGCCATATCTAGACTTAAAGAAACGAAACCTTTGTATAGAAAACATTGCTTTGATTTTTACCTCAGTGGTGGTGTGTGACAAAAAATTATAATATAATCATATGAGGCAACATTATAAAATTATAAAATAGAATTATAAAATAAAATGAAATTATAGAATAATTATATGTGGCACCACAGGGGAACTCCCAGTGCTCCGCCCTAACGGCCAGATCTCAGTGCAACGGGTATAGCGATCATCGCAAAAATAGAGAATGTAATTAGCACCAGGGGGTGACTATGGTAACAGTAATGAGGAATAGACATTTGGGAATGGATACTAAGAGGAGACTGTATGAAGGAGTGATTGTGCCAACAGCACTGTATGGGGCAGAAACATGGAACATAAGAGAGGAAGAGAGAAGGAGTTTGAATGTGTTTGAGATGAGGTGTCTGAGAAGTATAATGGGGGTTACTAGGCTAGATAGAGTGAGAAATGAGGAGGTGAGGAGGAGAACGGGGGGGGGGAAAGGGAGTTGGGAGATAGGGTTGATGAAAGAGTATTAGGATGGTTTGGACACATGGAAAGAATGAGTGAAGAAAGACTAGTAAAAGAGGTATGGAAGGCAGATGTGGAGGGAGTGAACGTGAGGGGACGTCCTAGGATGAGATGGATGGATGGGGTGAAGGGGGCTTTGGGGAAGAGGGGAATGTCTGTTGAGGAAGGACGGGAGAGGACAGAAGACAGGGGTGAATGGAGAATGGTTGTATATGGATGATGATGTGATGCATGAGGTGGAATGGGCGGGGGTGTGGGGGTGAGATAGTAATGTGTGAGCAAAATTTGACGCAGCCCGAAGGGATTTCTCCCCGTTTTCTCCTTTTATACATGGGGGGACGGAGAGGGGGGTCGCCGATTTAATGAAGCGGCCTTGCTGTGGATGTGCTGTGTCTTGCGACACTGCTTCTGACCCAGGGCAGTGGACAAGGTGCAGGGATGACCCGTCATCCAGGAGGTGCTAAGATAAGAGGGAGGGTGGAGGGGTGTGGAGTGTATTCAGGGATGGAATGGGTGGGAATGATTTTATGCCTTTTTTTTTTTTGGCTACCTACCTTGTAAGGGGGAAAAGCCTTGGTATATGTATGTATGTACTTTTGTTAACGAATTTCCAAATAACTTGTAATCCTCCTTACTCTTATTTTTACCTATGTGCATTACCTTGCATTTACTTGAGTTAAATTTCATTAGCCACTTTTCAGACCATTGCTGTAATTTATCTAAATCTTCTTGAATATCTAATTGGTTTAAGTGATCATTTGCCATTCCGCACAGTTTTGTATCATCAGCAAATTTGGAAACAGTAGATTTTAGTCCATGGTCTATATCATTTATATATACTATGAATAGAAATGGCCCAAGAACGGAACCCTGAGGAACTCCACTTGTAATATTTTTCCATCTAGAAGTTTTTCCATTTAAAATAACTCTGTTTTCGATCATTCAACCAATGACTAGCCCAACTTAATAGGCCACCATTATTCCGTGTGAAGCTAATTTAGTAAGTAGTCTTTCGTGTGGGACGGTATCAAAAGCTTTTGCAAAGTCTAGATATATTAAATCTATATTGTTTCTTTTGTCATAATTCGAGATAACTGTGTTGTAGAATTCGAGTAAGTTAGTCACGCAAGAACGTTTCCGTCTGAAACCATGCTGGCTATCATTTACCAAACAGTTACTTTCTAAATGATGTTCGATAGCATCTCTGATGATAGTTTCCATCATTTTTCCTACGATTGAAGTCAAGCTTATAGTCTTGTAGTTATTTGGTTTCTTTTTGTCACCTTTTTTGAATATGGGAGTAACGTTAGCTAGCTTCCATTCTCTTGGGACATCTCCGGATATGATGGATTTCTTGAAAATAATCTCTAATGGAACAACAATCTCATTTTTCATTTCCTTTAAGATTCTTGGATGCCAACCGTCAGGCTCTGGTGTTTTATCGACTTTGAATTTATCTATACATCTTTTAATTTTTTCTTTTGTTATATTTACCGTAGTAAGTTTACCCCAGACTTTTCACAGGTTTCAGTTTGGAGTTCACTTTGAGGTATTTCGTTTACGAATACTGAGCTAAAATAGTTGTTTAAAATATCACACATTCCTTCATTTGAATATTCAAATTGACCGTCAGCAGATAATAGTGGACCAATGTGATTCCTAACAACATTTTTATCACTAATGTAACTATAGAATTCTTTGGGACACCCCAGCTTCCGGGTAGGCAAACAACCATTCCCTGGTCACCCCAGTTTCCCAATAGTAGGTGGACTGGAGTTACCCCCAGCGTCCCTGTAGGTTGGTGCCCAATCTATGGCCATCCCGGCGGTCCGGTGGCATGCAACCGTGTAGTTGTGAGTATGCCTTATGCTGTGCCCTTAGGTTTGTCTGTGTGCGTGTGCCTGCCTGTGTGCTAGGACGAGTGAATGTGGGTGTGCCTATTTGCATGGTTCTGATTGTTTGTAATGAATGCAGTCCTGGTCACTCCAGCATCTCGGTAGGCAAACGACTAGTCACTGGTCGCATCAGCCTCTCGGTGGCAGATGGACAGGAATTGCCTCAGCATCCTGGTAGGCAGATGTTCAGTCTATGACCATCCCGGCGTCAGGCAACCGTATGCTTGTGTGCCTCATGCTGTATTAGTAGGATTGTGTGTGTGTGTATGTGTGATTTGTGCGTGCGTGCGTGTGTGTGTGTGTATGTGTGTGTGTGTGTGTGTGTGTGTGTGTGTGTGTGTGTGTGTGTGTGTGTGTGTGTGTGTGTGTGTGTGTGTGTGCGCGCGCGCGTGCTAGGAGGCGTGGTTGTGGGTGTGCTTGTTTGTGTGCTTCTGGTTGTTTGGAATGAATGCAGTCCTAGTCACCCCAGCCTCTCGATAAACAAACGACTAGGCACTGTTCGCCATAGGCCCCAGCGTCTCGTTAGGCAGATGTCCAGTCTATGGACACCCCGGTGCCCTGGAGGCCGTAATTGTGGTTGTGGTTTCTGTGCTAGTAGGTTATGTGCCTCAGTATCCCAGTGGCAGGTGACCAGGAGTAACCCCCAGCAGTGTTATTTATGATCACGCAAGAGAGAGAACTAAACACACAAACAGACACATATATATGAACGTACAAGCAAAGCAAAAGGTAAACTCATAAGCACACGGTTACTGTAAACGTCCCGTTTACAGGTAACCGTGTGCTTGTGAATTTACCTTTTGCTTTGCTTGTACGTTCATATATATGTGTCTGTTTGTGTGTTTATTTCTCTCTCTTGCGTGATCATAAATAACACTGACATAACCGTAAAACTCTCTCCTCTGGTCTAGTACACCAAGTTTTAGCTGGAATTTAAGTAGCACATGGTCGTAATTTCATATAGGATAAAGATATTTGAACGAGGTAATAAGATATGTTTTCTTTGTAATTTGTGCCATAGATTCTTACTCGAGTCATATCTTTTATCGTGTTTTTATTACAATAGTGTATTTACCCAGAATTTTTCATTACATGCTTCCCATTCCTACCAATTCACCTACCTGCAATCAAAATCTCCCACAGGAAGAATATTGCGGGTTTGTCCATAGTATTTTTTGAGTAGAAAGATGTGTGTGTGTGTGTGTGTGTGTGTGTGTATGTGTGTGTGTGTGTGTGTGTGTGTGTGTGTGTGTGTGTGTGTGTGTGTGTGTGTGTGTGTGTGTGTGTGTGTGTGTGTGTGTGTGTGTGTGTGTGTGTGTGTGTGTGTGTGTGTGTGTTTTCAGGTGTGTTTGTATATGTGTGCCCATGTGTGTGTGTGTGTGTGTGTGTGTGTGTGTGTGTGTGTGTGTGTGTGTGTGTGTGTGTGTGTGTGTGTGTGTGTGTGTGTGTGAGTGTGTGTGTGTGTTTTTTATGTGTGTTTGTGTGTGTGTGTGTGTGTGTGTGTGTGTGTGTGTGTGTGTGTGTGTGTGTGTGTGTGTGTGTGTGTGTGTGTGTGTGTGTGTGTTTTCAGGTGTGTTTGTATATGTGTGCCCATGTGTGTGTGTGTGTGTGTGTGTGCATGTATGTATATGCACGTAATGGTAGTAACCATTCATCATTATTTTTTCCACTTGTTCTTTCTCATTAACGCTTCCAGTTTTATTCAGCTGTGGGAAACCCCGTCCTCAGCGAATGGGTTACACTTCTCACCCTCTCATTCTCATACATTTGTTATAGTTGGCGTCAAACGATTTTATTCAGACGAGGGGGAACACATCCATTCCTCTAATTTCCAACAACGCTCTGAGGATTGACTCTCCCAATACGTTACTTCAATCCTATTCCTACTGTTGTATGAAAGTTTTACAGCGCCTCATTAGACAAACAGAGGAGCCACAGATGGACTTTATCATGAACATCTTGGCACTTTCATTTACGTTCACCTTTGGGCACTGTTCTAACAGAACAGAATGACAAGAGAGGCTGCGACAGAAATTTAGTGTAGTTGTTTGTTGACTCCGCAGGAAGGATAATTTATACTAAAAAAATTTAGATTCCGATACATTTGAATTGAGAATAAAGACGTAAAATCTTAGTATGATAGTTTACGAAAAAACATGTTTTCTACCTTTTTTTTTATACTAGGGCATATCAATTTCCATTGAATTGCGGCAGTGATATGAATGAGTACATGCCGAATCGTTTTAAAAATTACAAAAAAAAAAAAACTTTTTGCAATCACCTACCAAATTTATGACTAGTCTACCCCTTTCAGTTTTATAGACACAGCATAACGTTTTAAGAACTTATTCATAATTGAATAAGATACCTTTGCATTGTCAAGAACAAAATCTATAAGGTAAATCGCAGCAAAGAGGGAAGTAATAGGTCATAATTAATACTGGAAGGATTTCGTTTTCTGAAGTGTCGAGGTGAATGAAGATACGCATTCGACATTTCACGTGTTTGCTCTTTGGCTTCCGTGGCGCTCGACTGCTGTTGAAACGAACGAAAGTCAAAGTACAACAAGGTGAATGAGGCTTATGTGTACATGTAAGGATTCCAACCAGTTTCAGCGGGAGCGGGTCTTCCTTTGTTGAACACAGCCACAGAATGCCAGCAGATGCATACTATTGTCAACGACGTTCAAATCTACTCGACGGCCTCATTTTCATGTTCTATTTATCATGTGAAAGCAAAACGAAGAGAAAACAATGGCTGTGCATCCAAATTAGACTGGTTTTGTATAGGCTACACTTTTCTTTTTATGTAAATATCGAATTGACCAATTATCTCTATCAACTCATGAACAAACTCATTTTCCTGGTGCATTTTACCTCGTTCAGGATAGATAAGATGGGGGAGAGGGAGGGAGGGGGGATTTGGGGATTTAGTGTAAGGAAAGAATGAAATGGAAGGAAGTAAGAGTTATGATAGATGTGGGGCAGACGGGTGTAGGACAGTTGCTCACCGGATAGTAGCTCACCGGATAGTTGCTCACCGGATAATTGCTCACCGGACAATCGCTCACCGGAGAAGTGACAAATAGGACACTTACTCACCAAATATTTTTTTTTTTTACTTTTCTTGAACTTGTATTGAATTTTATAATTATTAAAAACTAAAATATGAAAGTTTGGATATTGTTTGTGTATTATTGCTGTAATAAACCTAAATATAACTAAAAAATCCTATATATTGTTTGTTATCAAGTTCAAGAAGAGTAAAACAATCTTTGGTGAGCAAGTGTCCTATTTGTCACTTCTCCGGTGAGCGATTGTCCGGTGAGCAATTATCCGGTGAGCAACTATCCGGTGAGCAATTATCCAGTGAGCAACTGTCCGTACCCGGGGGCAGACATACTTGCTTGGTTAGTTTATAGTCTTTTAGCCGAAATAAACAAACTATATATATGAACAGTGTAGGCCATTGATATCGTACCTATCCTCGCCTTGACTATCCATGCTATGGCGTTTATAAGATAGATAAATAAATAGATATAAATATATAGATATGTAGAGATAATTAGATGGGTTTCGGTAGATGTAATGAATATAGATTTAATAGGTCACTACAGAACCATGTCCCTCTCAACGTCGGTGTAGCCCTTTGACGTCTACAGGGGCTTCCTAAGCCTGAATAAGATCAACTGACGTCATCCCAAATAGAGATAAGAATCTTATATAGATCCCAAATGATTAACTTCACCCAACCCGGTGAGATTACATGTATAGTGAGAAGTACATGGCTAACAGTAGTCGAGCTGGGTTGGTTGTGAAAGTTGATATTGTTGTGGTCAGTAGTTTATCGACGCTTCTAACATTGTGGACAATGTCGGACCTCCGTTTTATATCATCTTGTATTTTATGCATTAGTGTAACTGTTAGTAGACTGGTTAGGAGTCCTGTTTTTCAGGAAGTTGTGAAGGGAGGATTTTTTTTTTTCTTCTATCGCTCAATATTTGGTGTAATGTGATTATTGCTTTTAGTTGTAGATGAAAGAATAGGTAGTTGTTGCGGGGAGTTGTGCAAATCGGGCATTCTGATAGTAAATGTGGTACTGTGAGGAAAGTTCCGCATAGGTAGGTGAGAGGATTATTTCCTGTTATCAGGTGACCATGCGTACGGCGA
>NC_134809.1:41622447-41649947 GCF_046742065.1 Oratosquilla oratoria | reverse complement strand
TTCCTCATCGGCTCTATAATGGGTGGACATGGTGTTTTGGTAGAAAATTTTATTGGGACCATAGAAAGGGGCTTCCTTGGTACAAATCTCCATTAGTTGGCGTAGGAGATTTTTGGTAGGGGCGAGGGAAGGAGAGGACATGACAGTTAAGACCAAGGTTAAGAAGCTCCTCTTGGTCCTCAGTGAGATGCTTATCCGTAAGATTGATGTATGCAAAGATAAAGATCCCCAAAAATCTCCTACGCCAACTACTGGAGATTTGTACCAAGGAAGCCCCTTTCTATGGTCCCAATAAACAACTCTACAGGCAAGTTGATGGTGTGGCTATGGGCTCGCCCCTTGGAGTCCTCTTCGCCAATTTTTTCATGGGGATGGTGGAGAGAGAGGTCTTCAGTACTACCAGAAAGCCTCCCATATACGTTCGTTACGTAGACGATATTTTCGTCCTCGTGATGGACCGTAGGGAGCTTGAAGACCTGAGGAGCAACCTACAGCGCGTCTCCGGCCTAAACTTTACTTCAGAGAACAGTATCAGTAAGCAGCTCCCTTTCCTAGATGTAAAGGTTGAAGCGAGTTCTCAAGGTTTTAGGACCGGAGTATATACAAAGCCCACCAACCCAGGACTCTGCCTCAACGGCAACAGTGAATGCCCTCAACGCTACCGGAGGTCCACAATCGATGCTTATGTCAGAAGGGCACTGACGCACTGTAGCGACTGGGCCCGAACCCACGCAGAGCTCGACAGAACGACGCAGGTCCTGGTAAACAATGGCTTCTCTAATAGAGAGGTGCAATTTGCCATTAACAAGCACCTTGATAGATGGTATTCAACCCCAGCAGAAAAACCAGTAGGAGAAGCCAGGATTAAAATTTTCTACCAAAACACCATGTCCACCCATTATAGAGCCGATGAGGAGGCCCTTAGAAAAATCATCCACAAAGACGTGAAACCCACCAACGACAACGACAAAATAGATCTGGTTATTTTCTATAAAAACATGAAGACATCCCAACTCCTTATAAAGAACAACCCCTGCCAGAGGACACCGGAACTTCAGCGTAGCCATCTCGTGTATGAATACTCCTGCAGAAAAGGGAACTGTGAAGCCCTTAATGAAACATACATAGGGATGACTACGACGAAGCTCACGAGGCGTCTCACCCTTCATCTCTCCAATGGCGCTATCAAGCGACACCACGAAGACGTACATCAGACCCCACTGACAAGAAAGAATTTGGAGGAGGGCATCACTATTTTACAGACAGAAACAAACCACACACGCCTTCATATCCTAGAAGCCTTATATAAAAGATAAAAACCCCACGATGAACAGACAGACTCCGGATCCATTTATTATTCCCACATCAAAAGACATCGAGGTCACCTTAAGGATCAGCCGCTAGGCCTGGGGGCGGAGCTTAGTGTTCCTGCCTCCTGATTGGTCAACCGGATCAGCACGCATGTGTCTGTGATCTGTGTATTGTGTATATAAGATCATTTCCCACACACTGTACTCATTAGCACTGAAGATGCCTAACAGTTAGGCGAAAGCTCTGCATAAAATTAGAGAAGATAATTCCGATGCCTTTACTTATACCTCCAATGCTATTTGGTCAGGTAATTAAAGAACTTAGCACGACTCAGCGCGCCAGCATTAGAAAAGTTGAGAATGTCAGCAAAAAACTCGTGAACGCAGAAGCTGCTGCAAATTTTAATGACATTTGCCTTAAAGAGGATCTGCTGCCCAACTATAGCAATATATATATACAACTTCTAATTAATTACTGTTTTCTTTTCTTCATTTCTCAGTTTTTAAGTTTAATTCACGCACTTCACTGACAAAAAATCCTTTTGCATTTTCTTCTGTCATTATTACCTTTTCCACTACATGAAATCTTGTTGTAATATATGTGTTTTCCTATAGTTTGATGTATAACTGTTTCACAATTCCATCGATTATTTATAAGCATGCTATTCATACTTTTTTCAATCAGTGAATCATACTTTAGTTACTTTTTATCGGCTGAAAGAAACCTGCACAGCGAAGCTATTGCGATAAGCCCATACCACACTCCTGGTCATATGGCCACTTCCCGAAAGTTGAGTGTGGTTGGAATTTTCCGCCAGAATCATCAGAAATTTAAAATTCCCGGCTCTGTGCAGGCATGCGCACTGTCGACCCCACCTACCCCTCCCTACCCCTCCCTTCTTAGCCGGCTCGCCTGAGTCGTCACCTCTAGCGCGGAAACGGACTGACCGGTATACCCGCTGCCGGCCTTTGTTTTTTTGCCGGTGAGTCTGTTTCCTGCTTGTTAATCAACTAATAGTTTCAGCGCTTTCTGCATGGTTGCCGGTTTGTCCCATTCTTCGACCACCCTATTAGTGAACCTTCTTAATTCTATTTGGTCCGGTTTGTGCCCATTGCTGCGAGTCTGGTGGTGCGGAGGGGGGTCGTCTGGCCTCTCGGCGGCCCCATACCTCCTACAATCAATGGTCCTCTAATGCCTCACGGCTTGCATCGTCAGGCCCTAGGCGTAGACTTTGACCTTATACGCTCGCAATCCGTCCCCGTCTCCGAATCGTCCCTGGTAAACAACCCGGGTCCTCTCGGAGGACAGGGAGACGTGTCTTATGGTACGGAGGGTGGCGCCCCGGAGGGTCATCAGGCCTCTCGGCAGCCCCATACCTCCGACCATCAATGGTCCTCTAATGCTTCACGGCTTGCATCGTCAGGCCCTAGGCGTAGACTTTGACCTTATACGCTCGCAATCCGTCCCCGTCTCCGAGTCGTCCCTGGTAAACAACCCGGGTCCTCTCGGAGGACAGGGGGACGTGTCTTATGGTACGGAGGGTGGCGCCCCCGAGGGTCATCAGGCCTCTCGGCAGCCCCATACCTCCGACCATCAATGGTCCTCTAACGCCTCACGGCTTGCATCGTCAGGCCCTAGGCGTAGACTTTGACCTTTTCCACTCGTAATCCGTTCCCCATACGTCTTCGGGTCGTCCGTGGTAAGAACCCGGGCCTCTCGGAGGACAGGGGGACGTGTCTTATGATACGGAGGGTGGCGCCCCCGAGGGTCATCAGGCCTCTCGGCAGCCCCATACCTCCGACCATCAATGGTCCTCTAACGCCTCACGGCTTGCTTCGTCAGGCCCTAGGCGTAGACTTTGACCTTATACGCTCGCAATCCGTCCCCGTCTCCGATTTGTCCCTGGTAAACAACCCGGGTCCTCTCGGAGGACAGGGGGACGTGTCTTATGGTACGGAGGGTGGCGCCCCCGAGGGTCATCAGGCCTCTCGGCAGCCCCAGGTCCAGACCCAGGCCGAGACCCAGGCCGAGGCCAAGGACCAGGCCAGGGCACAGGCCGAAGCCGAGGCCCCAGACCCAGGCCGAGGCCCAGTGCCCAGTCCCAGGGCCGGGCCCAGACCGAAGCCCAGGACCAGGCACAGGCCCATGCTCAGGCCCAGGCCGAAGCCCAGGCCGAAGCCGGAGCCCAGGCCGAGGCCGAAGCCCAGGCTCAGGCCCAGGCCCATGCCCAGGCCCATGCCCAGGCCCAGTCCCAGGCCCAGGCCAAGGCCCAGGCCCAGGCCAAAGCCAAGACTCAGGCCGTGGCCCTCTAACACCTTTCGGCTTGCCTTTTCGGGCAGGTCCGTGAGCCCACCTTCCTCCCGGAGCCGCTTACGTAGACCCAACAGGAAGTCCCGCTCGAGAAAGAGTTCTATCTCTCCCAAGAGGCCTAGGACGCTCAGCTCGTCCACACCCTCCACATCCCGGTCACGGCACCACCCTCCTTCCGTACCTGATAGGCCCCGTCTTCGACTCTGCCCTATCTCGCTATCCGGCCTTTCAGGCCGCGCAGACCAGAGCATCCTCCCCGCCTCCAGAGCAGCCTTCTAACGAGCCTCCGGCTCCGGCCCCCCCTCCCACACTCACTCCTGGTCCTTCCCTCCGCCCCTTCGCGCCGGCGGCGGGTATAGGACTGAAAGGCCCCTCTCATAAGGAACCCCCCCCCCCCCCAATCAGACGACCGTCGGGTTGGGGGACGGGGTGGAGGACCACCTCCGTTCATCTTTACCTTATCCTCCTACCACGACGGACTCTTACAAGATCCACCCCTTCTCATGGTATGACCTTACATACATCCCCCTTGTGTAGCGGCGAGGGATTTTATTCAGCAAAGAGGGGGTCTCGCCTGGTGGAAACGCTCTTCAGTACGGGGTCCTCTCATCACCTGAATGACATCATTTGACGTCTCGATCTGGACTCCGCCCTACTAGGCTGTCCAGGCACCCAGGAAATG
The DNA here is from genome assembly GCF_046742065.1 of Oratosquilla oratoria. Lineage (NCBI taxonomy): Eukaryota > Metazoa > Arthropoda > Malacostraca > Stomatopoda > Squillidae > Oratosquilla > Oratosquilla oratoria. The sequence continues at coordinate 41,645,644 of NC_134809.1, read as the reverse complement.
ACACCTCGCTATATCACAATGTGATCCTGTGACGTCAGTGATCCTTTGATGTCACTATATGATTATTGGATGTCACGATGTGTTTCTGTGACATCACGATGTGATCCTATGACGCCGTTGATGTGATCCTGTGACGTCACGTGATGCTGTGACATCACAATGTGACCCTGTGACGTCGTGATGTAACCCTGTGGCATCACGATGTGACCATGTGACATCACTAATTCTGTAACATTACTGTATGGTCCAGTGGAATTACAATGAAAACATATGACGTCACGATGGGGGTCCTGTGACGTCATTTTGTTGGTGTCGTCACGATATGATTACATGATGCCACGATGTGATAATAGTTCACGATGTGATCAGGTAACGTCAATATGCGATAAAGTGATGTCACGGTGTGATAAGATGACGTCATTATGTGATAAAATGACGTCACGATGTAGTCCTATGACGTCAGTTTGTGTCCCTGTGACGTCACGAGGCGATCCTATGACGTCATGATTAAATCCGGTGACGTCACAGTATAATCACATGATGTCACTAGGTATTAAACATATGGAAGTCAGCTTGTGGGTGATGAGACGTCACAAACTGCCATAGCACACTATTGGATGAGGACGCTCGCCACGGGCTTCGAGGACTTCCCGCGGGAAGACTTGGGGTGAGTTGGATACATACCGAGGGTCCAGGCCCGTCTTAGCGGGAGACGCTCAGGGAACGTCTTCACCCAGAACGAAGCCTCTTGACTAACGCCCACGGACGAGGTCGCTCGGAAACGACCTCGGCCTCGCATGTATGTTGTTATACGTTCTACAATCGATTTTGTGACTTCACTACACCCTCCGGGGATCGGGATCCACCTTGCCCTACTAATGTGATTCTCTTTACCATAGCAAAAAAGGCCCAGGAAAAACGAGACTGGCTATGAACCTGAGCGCACTGAACAAATTCTTGAAAGCCCTGCGATTCAATATGGTGTCGGTGGCTCAGGTCCGGTCAGCACTCCGGGGGGGGGGGGGGCTCAACTTCGCGACCCCGGCCCTTCCACTGAGCCGCTTGGGGCGCCGACGGCTGGTACGAGAGGCCGACAGGAGCATATTGCTCCTCCCGCGCGACCTGCCCGGGCCGGTACCCTCAGCACTCCACAGCTTGTTGCGTCCCTGGCTTCGGTCGGGGGCCCTACGCCGGTCGGTCCCATAGTCCCCGCCCCCACCTCGAATGGCAAGAGCGGCGGACGCCTCGGACATGGGGTGGGGCTTCCAGTCGAGCTGGAGACATCAAGCTTGCCGGGGATGGTCGGAAGATAGAAGGTCACTACACATCAACCTTCGGGAGCTGATAGTGGTGAAAGAATGACTCGAGCGACACCCCGAATTCTCCTGCATGAGCGTCCGCTTGGACATAGACAATGTGACGGCAGTACAGTGCGTGCAGAGGCAAGGTACGGACCGACCAGATCCACTCCTAGCCCTGTCGAAAGACAACTTCGCCGAGGCATCACGCAGGGCCATATCACTCTCGGCGAAGTATGTTCCGGGCCGGGAGAACGACTGAGCGGACGCTCTATCCAGGTTTCAGGAGACCTCCGTGGTGTGGCAACTACGCCCACAAGTGTTCGAGTCGCTCTCCCTCCGCTACGGCACCCCAGAGGTGGACCTGTTTGCCTCCCCAAACACGACCCAGCTCCCCCTCTACCTCACCTGCATCCAAAGGACACGCACAGGAGGCCCAGACGCCTTCACGGAGGACTGGAACAGCTGGAAGTACGTATTCATTTTCCTCCTCCAGCAACACCGGTCCTCCTGAAGGTGGTGCAGACCCTCAGGTCCTTCAAGGGTCAGGTCCTCCTGATAGCTCCCTACTGGCCAACCCAGCCGTGGTTCGGGGAGCTAATGAGATGGGGCCCTTCTCCCCTTCTACTGGGGCCAGCCTGCCTAGCCAACAGCCTCACCGCACCTCTCCAAGCGTCACTCCAACTTGATACTTGGAGTTTCTACGGGGAGCTCTCAGCCAACTCTTCTCTACAGAGGCAGCAGACAAGATGCTCAGAGCTCACCTTCCGTCCTCAGTGCGGCAGTGTGGGTCCTGCGGACGGAGATTTCGGAACTGCCTTCGGAGACACACGATGGTGACCATCTCCGCCAGCACGGTTCTGGACTTCCTGACTTGGCTGGCTGACTCCATCAACAGGGCACCGGCGACTATCTTCCCTCACTATACAGCCCTCACTGATCCGCTACGCTTTGGCATGAACATCCGAGTGCCACAGAGAGCGCGAACCCTCCTAATGAAGGGGATCAGCGCCTCGAGAGAGCCGAGACATCAACCGGTCCTGGCCTGGTCCTTGTATCGTCTTCTGCAGTACCTGGCGTTCGAAAAGGCCACTATGGAGAAAGAACAATTCCCTCAACGTGTCGTCTTTCTGCTCGCCTTGACTACGGACTACAGGGCTTCACAGCTGGCGGCAATCACCCGCCACCCGTCCTTCTCCAAACTGGAGGAGGACAGCTCGGCCCTAACCCTCTCTCCATCACCAACATTCCTGGCCAGGAACGGCCGAGCGGACGACATGATTGGCCCTCTCAGAATACAATCCTTCCGGGAGGGAGGACGCCCACAACCGCTGCGCCCGGTCCGTGCGTTCGAAGACTACGTGGAGCACACGGAAGAGATTTCTGAGGATCATCTCTTGTACAACTCGAAATTTAGGATTCCCCTAACCCCGAATTCCCGGGCGTACCTGCTTTGCCGCATTTTGGAGAGAGCCGACCCGGGCCATGCCCCGCACGCCCACAGCATCAGGGACTTCGTGGCATCGCTGGCGTTTCTCCGCACCCACTCTGGAGCGGGTGCGGGACCTAGGGGCTGGACATCGACGACTCCCTTGGGGACACGGTGTCTCTACCACTCGGTCGCCCCTGTCCCATGTGTCGCCATGGAAACGGCTCCACCCCTCTCATCTCAAAAATAAATAAATAAATGAATAAATAAAAAATAAATAAAATAATAATAAAAAAAGTGGAGGGGGCAAAGGGCGACCGAGGAGTGGGGAGGGGCCCAGGAACCGCTGAACAGGATACGATTTTCGTATAATTTACGCATTGTGTGAACAGTGCAATGTTGTGCATGTCACATTCTTCGGTGTGGGTACTTGACGTTTCTTTTCTCCCCTCTACTGAGTGATAAAATGAATAAGTCTCCCATAGGAAAGACACACGTAATAACGGTTTGAATCAGGCTTCACCTCTCCTCCCACCTGTCCTCGTCTCATGCATAGCTTCGCTGTGCAGGTTTCTTTCAGCCGATAATATTTCTTTGTCACGGCTCGTGCCGCTTAGATTTATTTTATCGGCTTAAGAAACCTGCACATATTTAGGGTCCCTCCCACCTCCCACAGGCGAAGCCTTCATTTCTCATTGAAGTGACGACTCAGGCGAGCCGGCTAAGAAGGGAGGGGTAGGTGGGGTCGACAATTCGCATGCCTGCACAGAGCCGGGAATTTTAAATTTCTGATGATTCTGGCGGAAAATTCCAACCACACTCAACCTTCGGGAAGTGGCCATATGACCAGGAGTGTGGTATGGGATTATCGCTATAGCTTCGCTGTGCAGGTTTCTTAAGCCGATAAAAACAATTGAAGCGGCGCGAGCCGCGACAAAGAAATATTATTTCCAAATACAAATTTCATACGAAGAACATAATTTTTTTATGGTAACATGAAAATTTATCAAATGGGATATGCAGAGGTCAACATGAATATCCATGATTGTATTACTTTTATCAAATAAAATAAACTGCACGATATGTTCTGATCTCCATTCAATATAACATATATTATTTACCCATATGTTGAAACCAACACACATGAAAATCTTATTTAGGTTGTCTATTGTATCAAGTATTACATACAATTCACAAATGAATTTTCCAGTATTTGATGATCTATATAAAATTATTATTTCTAACGGCTTAACAATTTATCCAATTTCCAGATCAATATGTTCAAATGATTCAAATTTTACACTATTTTCTTACTTATCATTGTGTACATTTTTCAGTACACCTACACCTTTTTTTTTTTCTTGGAATCTGATGAAAGGTATGAATACCTGATGTCATATCACTTGTCTTGTAAACTTCATTTTTGTCTTTATGCAACTAAGTTTCGGTTCATACACATTATTTCAACAGTTTTGTTTCCAATAGATTGCATCTTGATGAGGCCACATTTCACTATAGTTTCAGAACTTTCCGTTCTGTTTCTAATCTTTGCGATTTCTTAAATATTTACTAGACATTTGATACTGTTTGCTTTGTGAATAATATCATTATGTTGTCTGGCTGATCTGTTTATGCGTTTCTCTTCGTTTACATTCAGGCTGCCCATGATTTTGAATAAACTTTTTACACTTTTTTTCTTTTATCCTGTACATTTTCCAGCACTTTGACCAAAGCCTTGGCATTCAAAACATTGAAATAAGTGCTATTTATTTTGTTTCTTCTATATAAGGCGTATAGGATATCTCCTCTATCAAGCTTTTATTCCCTAATAATTGGAGTACATTTTTCTTGTCCTTAATACTAGTCATTTGTGTTTTCGTTCTTCGTTCGATTTGTTCTTCAAGAGAATATTGTTCATTATGTCATTATCATCTTTGGATACATGTCATAACCTGATCTTTGTGTTTCTGCTTTTCATGGACTGTCACAATTACCTCTTCATCTCTATAGTAGATCCGCCTCCTCTTTCTTCAATGAAGAACGGGTTATATAGATTGGCTAGGTCAATTCTCTCCATACCGGGTGGGTACCACTTTTTCGTTACTTCTGGGTTCCACCAGGCTAGTTTGCACATCATCATGACATCCCTCCTTCAGTAGCGAAAGCGTTAAAACCCTGTTGCCACTTTTTCGGTGATTCTGGCTCTCACCAGGCTACTTCATCACAGCCTATTGCAATTAGCACCTTTTGTACTGGGTGGCACTTCACAAGTACTCAGCAAACCCGTCAACTATATCCCATCCCCCCTAACCCCCCGTTACCCACACGTATCCCACTATAAACCCCACACCCTGTTATCATCGAAGCTAACGGCTACTAATAACAACTGCTACACGCCAGAACGCAACGCTTAATAAAACAGCATAGTTCTTGATAGTACCGGTAGGTCTTGTTGGCGTCTGGCATCCTTCCACTGCGCGAAGGTGACTCAGGATAAGACCACACCCGTCCACAAGCAACGGGTCTTTAGCAGATGGGGTTGTCGACTCCCACCTTCCCCCACCCGCTCCCTCTACCCTCGCCCAAGCCACCTCCTGTGGGGCTTCTCGATTGCAGTTGCCAACAAGCAAACCCGCGTTCTTGGGCCCATGCAGACCCACGTGGCTCTTTGTGCTGTAGGCCCGCCATCCTTGGCCGTATCTCCCAAGATTCACTTTCTTCTCCATTTGTGTCATCTTTACCGGAATTTCCCCAGATCACATTCAAGCATCTTCGCGTGCGAGTGCGCGCACACACACACACACACACACACACACACACACACACACACACACACACACACACACACACACACACACACACACACACACACACACACACACACACACACACACACACACACACACAGAGTAATAGACAGTTGGAACAAGTTAGATGAGAAAGTGGTGTGTGCAAAATCAATACATGAATTTAAAAATAGTTTAGATAAAATGAGATATGAAGACGGGACCCCACGAGCATAGCTCCCCTTCCCGTAAAATACAACTAGGTAAATACACACACACACACACAGAGTCACTACTCCACACGGGGAGTGTGTGTGTGTTTTCCTAATTGTATTTACCTAATTGTATTTACCTAATTGTATTTACCTAATTGTATTTGCCTAGTTGTAGTATACAGGAAAGGAACAACGCCCGTGAAGTCCTAAGTAAGAGACAAGACCCCCTCAAAATCGTCGCGTTTATACGCACTTGTGTTTCAACTAATGTTTTTTCCTTTCAAAATTTGTTCTCTAGGCAAATGTTTGACTGTAGCATGGGTTCTAACCTTTCTCCTGTTCTGATCAATCTTTACATGGAATACTTTAAGAGTGTTCGTACTCCAACGATAAAACCACCAGGTATTTGGTTCAGATATATTGATGATATTTTCACCCTCTGTGATGAGAGTTGTCCCTTTGATACTTTTTCTAGAAAAAAAAAACCTCATTAAGTTAGCAACTAATATAGATTTCAAGGTGCAATGGGAAAAAGATGGCAAAATTTCCTTTTTAGACACATTAATCATGAAGAATGGGAATAGGCTTGCCTTTACAGTTTTTAGATAAAAACACCTATTCAGGAAGTTACCTTCATTTATTTAGTCATCACCCAGATCATATTAAAAGGAACGTAGCTTCGGGTCTTTTTCTCCGAGCTTTCAGGATTTGTAGCTCCCCAATATCTAGAGCACGAGTTAATTTCCATCAGGTCCCAATTAACAAAATTAGCTTACTCTCAGTGATTCCTGGATAAAGCCCTCAGCCAAGCCAGAACTAGCTTTTTCAATCCCCCTTCCACCAAGCCAAACGTGTTACAAAGTCCTCTTGTTATTCCCTTTTCAGAACCCATTAGACATCTGTTCAAATTTCTTCCCAAAGATAAGGTAAATTGAATTCATAATTACCCGAATACTATTATAATTTTTTTTTTTTAATGTTCATCAGAGATTGAAAGATCATATCCCAAGGGTTTATACCCTTCCGTGTGAAGATTGTAACCTAGCATACATCGGTCAGACGGGGAGAGACCTAATGGACAAGGTTGAATGAGCACAAAAGGTCCATTAGGTATGGTCAAGAGAGTTAAGCCGTGTTCCAATATGTGAACAAATTAAATCACCGGATGGACTGGGACAAATCTGAACTTATTTATAAATCTGGATGTGGGCTCAGAAGGAAAATGATGGAATCCTCTTTAATATATTATCTTCCCACCATGAGGATTTGTAAGGGTCAATGGACCCCAGACATAATCTCAGGATTATCTATCACAAAACAAATTGTTAATAGGTATCCTATCCCTCCCCCTGACCCGACCTCATGTCATACTCAGGTCAATAGAGAGTGAGGGTACTGGTATTTACTCTTTCCCTAGTGTCTTTTCTTTCGTAAGAGGTCGCTATCTAAAGATAGTATCCTCCTCCCACTATGCACTACTGAAGAGGATTGCAGTTAGCAGTCGAAGTATATAGACTCGCTTATTAAATTCTTTCTTTTTTCCGACTGTGGTGTTAGTTGTGATTTACAAAAGTATTACTACTTTTCTCAACAGTGATATATATATATATATATATATATATATATATATGAATATATATATATATATATATATATGTGTGTGTGTGTGTGTGTGTGTGTGTGTGTGTGTGTAATATTCGACAGTCACCCCAGGATTCGAACCGAGGCCTCTCTTGACACCAGGCCAATACCTTACTGACTGAGCTAAAGGAGCTTCAAAAGACTCCAACTTGGAGTTGATCTAACTCCCAAATAATCTAGGTAGACTGCTAACTGCCGTCTTTACCTACGTTTCACAGAGTCCCGAGCTCAACTCATAGCAAGTGGTGAAGCTGGTATGAGTCCTTGATGGGCTTTTGTCGTTGTAAATACCTGAAGTGAATCGCGAGTAGCAGCAAAGAAATAATTTCCGACAGTCGCCCTGGGATTCGAACCGAGGCCTCGCTGACACCAGGTCAATACCTTACCGACTGAGCTAATGGAGCTTCAAAAGGCTCCAACTTTGATTGGTGTCCAAGTACAATCGACAGGAGGCCTGGTTGCCCTCGACCTCTGGGTGAAGTGGTGACCCAATCGGGGCAAATGATCAAAATGACCCTGACGGTCACCGATTTGGCCTAAACTTACCGAAGAGGAAGAGAGTCGTGCACAGAGCACGACGAGTAGATGACCGGAACCAGGACCCAAGGGCGTGTGCGTGGCGACAAGCCAAAATTCATTTGACTTTATATATATATATATATATATATATATATATATATATATATATATATATATATATGTATATATATACATATATATATGTATATACGTATATACATATATATATATAAATATATGTATGTATATATATATTATATATATATGTATATATAATATATATATATATATTATATATATTTATATATATATATATATATATATATATATATATATATTTTTTATCTGGCGCCCGTACCTTTGGTCTGAGTGATGCCAAGTACAATCCACAGGAGACCTCGATCTGTCGGTGAGGTGGTGATCTGATCGGGGCAAGTGACCAGAACGACCCCCCAAAACTCAAAGGATTTTGTCAAAAATCGCCAGGCCACCGATTTGAACAGAGCATGGCGTGTAGACGGGAAGAACCTGAGCCCAAGGGCGTGTGCGTGACAAGCACCCAAAGTTATTTTATTTTTTAGATTTTCACATTTCCGCCTCTGCCGCCCGTACCTTTGGCCCAAGTGGTGTCCAAGTGCAATCCACAGGAGGCCTAGCGAACTTCGACCGGTGGGTGAGGTGGCGACCCAATCGGAGCAAGTGACCAAAATTACTCCCACGGTCAGGTCACCGATTTGGCCCAAACATACCCCTTAGGGAGAGCGTCGTGCGCAAAGCACAGCCAGGTAGTCGGGCCCAAGGGCGTGTGTGGGGCGACAAGCCAAAGTTGAGCATTTTTCTCTGATTTCTTTCACATTTCCGCCTCTGGCGCCCGTACCTTTGGCCTGAGTGGTGGTGTCCGAGTGCAATCGAAGAAGGTCTGGTGGTTCTCGACCTGAGGGAGAGTTAGTGATCCAGTCGGTGCAAGTGACCAAAATGAACCGAAAAAGTCAAAAAGATTTTGTCAGAAATCGTCGGGTCACCGATTTGGCCCAAACTTACCCCAGAGGGAGCGAGTTGTGCGCAAAGCACGGCGAGGTAGACGCGAGGAACTTGAACCTAAGGACCAGCCTTTTTCTGATTTTTTTTTTTACATTTCCGTCTTTGGCAAACGTATACGTACATTCATGATTCACCACGGTATTGGATCACGTGTTGGACTTGTGGTCGACAGTTATTACCCTCCCGGATGAGAGCTCAGAGCTTGTATGACTGATCTATGGGTAACACTGTGACCTTACACGCACACGCACACCCAACTCCACGCCCACAAAAGATGGAGTAACAGCCTGCATCGTAGCAATACTGAAATTATCTTAGTTCTGAGTGCATATATGAGTGTGCATGAGTTGGTGTTAGTATATATGAAGGAGTGCAAGAACGAGTGCAAAAGTGGGTGTATGTACGAGTGTATGTGTGTGTGTGTGTGTGTGTATTCACTTGGTCTTTCACTTGGTCTTTGGATCACGTGTTGGACTCGTGATCGACAGCTATTTCCCTCCTGGAAGAGAGCTCAGAGCTCGTAGGTCCGATCTATGGGTAATGCTATGACCTTGCACACACACACACACACCCAACTCCCCGCCCACGAGAGTTGGAGTAACACCCCTCAGCGCTGCGATACTGATATTATTTCAGCCCCGGGCGAGGATCGAACCCGGACCTCCGTAGTGGCAGGCCAGAGCTCTAACCACAGCGCCATGAGAGGTGTGTGTGTGTGTGTGTGTGTGTGTGTGTGTGTGTGTGTGTGTGTGTGTGTGTGTGTGTGTGTGTGTGTGTGTGTGTGTGTGTGTGTGTGTGTGTGAGAGAGAGAGAGAGAGAGAGAGAGAGAGAGAGAGAGAGAGAGAGAGAGAGAGAGAGAGAGAGAGAGAGAGAGAGGAGGAGGGGAGGGAGAGCGGGAGTGTCATGTGAAAAGATGTTCCTCCCCCCCCACACACACACAGCGAACGACCATACTATACTATCCTATCTCATCTCTCCTTGTCACAACCTTGAGCCCCCACCTCCTTTCCATGGTTGGTGGTGGTGGTGGTGGTGGAGGGGGAGGTTACCTGATTCACCTGGAGGTCACGGCTGAGCTGGTGCTGCTACTGCAGCTGGTGGTGGTGAGTTTAGTCCAACACCGGCTCGGTGACGAGAATGACTTTCTCTTTAACTGGTTGAGTGCCTTTACTCTGATTCGAGAACATCAAGGTTGCCAAGGAGCTGATCGGGTTCCTCACAGAGGATGCAGGAACGCATGTGATGACAGTCATTTCAGTACAATAATTCATACTCATGTTTCCTTTTAAAACTTCGCATCATCTGTACATCCGCAGTCCGGATTCATCATGATGAGGTACAAAGGCTGTATCGTTTCCCAGGGGATACTGCAGTGGAGATCGCACGCTTTTATGTTTTGTTTCTTTGATCGAGTCATATGGCAGGCAGGTCCTCTGTGTACCGCAAGAAAAGCGCTGCATTGAGGGGAACATACAAAACATTTCCTGCAATGTTGAGACCTCATCAAAAACCCAAGGACAGGAGGGATAAGAATAAAGTTACCGGGCTTTTATTTCACATCACATGAGGAAAATTCCAAGGGACTGAATCTGTTATGCAGCCCCTTTTTGTTGTGATTCTGGAAACCTGAACAGTGAGAAGTTTTAACTCTCCGTCTTTCTGAACACCAGCATATTTGAATATACGAGTATGTTCGAAGAAATCCATGCCTGAGCACACGTCATGTGACGATGATTGCGATGTCGTTTGTGGTTGTCTCGGCTGTCTACGAGGTGGTGGCGGCGCCGGCGAAGGCTGCGGGTGCATCGGAATGTTGACAGCTCAACACTGGACGACTGGAGACTACACCAAGGATATCCTCCTGTTTGTCCTTTCAAGAAGAAGCAAATAAATAGTCCCATCGCGGCGCTAGTCCTTATTGCTCTAGGAGACGATGATCAAGATTGTTCAATCTACTACAGTTCCACCATCTTAAGCGGGCTCTATGTGATCAATATTAAAACAATATATTTACAATGATATTTTGTAGGCTGCCTACTTCTTATGTCATTCATCAACAATGCCCCTACGTATATATGTATATACCAAAAGTCCCTTCCCCGTTTATCTTGGGGGAGTGGGGAGACCAGCTACGAAATACCCCCACCCACCCTCTGCCCATCCAACACCCAACTGGTGTCCCATACCTCTGTTCCCCGCCCATTGCCTGGATCAAAAGCTATGCAGCAAGACACAGCACGTCCACTGCAGGGCCCGAGAGACGAAGCAGGTTTCCCCCCACAGCTTCGTTGCATACGATCCCTATCCCTACTGTTAATAATATCGTGTTATCATTGCACAATATCATAGCGAGTGCAGATTCCACTTTAAACGTAGATCATTCAAGTTCGTCTAATAAACTGATAGACTACCAGAGCAATTAATCGTTCTGTCACTTTTTCACACATTATCAGAAAAGAAAGTACTAGGAAAGCTCTGTGGGAGGGAGGAGGAGGAGGAGGAGGAGGAGGAGAAGGAGGAGGAAGAGGGGCTGAAACCTGGGGTGGGGGAGGGTGCATCTGATGTTGCTGAGCATCTTCTGATCACGTGCACAACAAATCAAAACACAGGTGTGCAAAGGAATACTGACTTAGCTCAAGGTCGCCCAGTTCCGTGTCCCTGCAGTCCGCCGGATGCCTCTTCAGAAGAGCGGAACATTTGGCTAAATCGGCACTGCACATATCTGTATCGGAACCTTATGGTGCTCTAGTTCTACTGTAGATCTAGTTAATTTTAAAACAAATAACACTAATCGGTTATTAGTTTTGAAAGTTTGAAAATATGATATGCCAAGAAAGATAATAATATATCCTGAAATTATTTTTGTTCACTTTATCAGTTTATGCAGAGAAAAATTAAAACAATAGACAAAAGTGAACCTAATTATTGAACTCTAAACTCATTACAGAAAAAAGTCTTTGAAATAAAGAAATTTAAGAAAACGAAAACATTGCAGTGGTAGAGAGATAACCATAAATTTGGTAGCCCATATTTTGAATTTACTTAATCATAGAAGGAGTACAAAGGAAAGGAACTACATTCGTGAGGTTTTCCCTCTGATTCTTCGTTCATCTTACTTAGTTTTAAATTTGTTTGCGTTTCTAGTTTTCTAGGTTCGCTATAGAAAATGTATTGCATCCAATGCTGGGGACACGGAGCATAAAAATTTATAGCCACCCCAGTATAGTTTAGTTTTCTTTGAACTTACTAAAATTCGTTTTCTTCTACGTCTTAAACGAAAAAGCATTTAGGTTTTGTAAAGTCTTTAGCATATTTAAAGTTTGTTTACTCGTTTTTATTAACCCAGTTTGGTACTAACTACGTCATTCAAATATAACTATAGGATGGTGTGGGAGGCGCGTCTTTAATTTATTGTAGGAAGGCATCTAGCCGTTTTTTGAATATGTACTTCCACTGTGCAGGATGTACTCGCAGTGTTCTTTAAGTAATTTGGGAGACTATTGAAGAGATTAGGAGCCGCTTTGGTGAAGGAGTTTGCTCAGAGAGATGTGGTGGTCCTAGTGCTTATAAAGATCTCCCTCTCGCCCTCTCTTGGCTGACTATCACTCCAATGTTGGGGACGTGACCCTCCAACATTTTCCACGTGTAAATGATCAGGTGCCTTTGGAGTAAATAAAGTTTCAGGTGCAACACATTAGTAGTACAGTAGTTAATAACTTTAACACACTCACTCTTGCTAGTGAAGATTCTTTGGACACTCTCAAGTTTCTCCCCTATACTGCTAGGGTTCCACACTTGGCAGCAGTATTCAGGTTTAGGTAGTACCAGAATTTTCCACAGTGTAATTATACAATCTTCGTTTCTTGGTGTAAATGTTCTCAGGGTCCAATTTGATAATTTTCTGGCGCTGTCAACAATGTTGTCAATATGTATGGTAAACGTGCCATCTCGACTCAACATTACTCCCAGATCTCTAATACTTGCCTTGTATGATTTCTCCTCGAGCTATGGTGTAGGGTTGGATGTTATTTGTGAGGCCTTTGCCATATCTCATCAGTTCGAATTAGGTTTCGTTGAATTTCATGTTGTTGTCGACGGCCCAGATGTACACGTTTTCAATGTCCTTCTGGAGGAGGTTGGTATCTTCGATCCCCCTTATTTCTTTGGTGGCTCTGGTGTCATCTGCGAATGAGGATATGTTGGAGTGTTTAACTGTGCTGTCAATGTCACTGATGAGTAATAGGAACAGGAAAGGGCCCAAACGGTTCCGAGGCTGTCTCGTTGATGGCTACTCCTTGATGTCTGTCATGGAGAAAACTGTGCATCCATCGATCCAATTTGCCTTTTACTCCCAAGGCCTTCAACTTATGTAGAAGAATGCCATGATCCACTTTATTGAAGGCCATAGCAAAGTCCACGTATACAGCATCCTTTCCAGCTTTTCCATCATGTATTCCTGGTGGGCTAGCAGCTGGAATAGGCAGGATTGTCCTTTCCGGAAACCGTGTTGTCCATCATTGAAAAGTCCTTTCTTCTAAAAAATGTCAACTAGGCGTTCTAGCACTACGCACAGCTTCGAGTATTTTTGGGATGAATGATGTTTAGGTGACAGGTCTATATTTTTTGTTTCTCCTCTGTTGGTCCCCTTGTGTATGGGTGGTATTAGTCTTTGTTTCATAATATCTGGGGCCATCCCTTCATTTAGGGATTGTTTCCATAATCTGTGCAGTATGAGCGAGAGTTCCTCCTTGCAGGCTTTTAGAAAAGGTGCTGCCATGCCATCTGGGCCAGCTGAGGATTAGTACTTGAGTCTCTATATTACTCTCACAATGTCCTTACTAGAGAAGTTGAGGTCACACAGAGTACCCGGCCTTGATTCAGCAAAGAAATTTCTGGGAGAGTCTGATACCGTGTTGGCGAAGGGTATGCTAAAGGTAGATTCGTATTGTTTTCTAGTTGCTCAGCTACCAGGTAGTGGTCCTGTATCATATCCCCATTTTCATCTATGAATATGTCGACCTCAGAATTGACTTTTTTTTTGCGTACGTAAAGAAGTATTTACTGTTGGTTTTTATTGCGGTTATTGCTTTCCTTTCGTTACGTTTACGTTCTTCCTCGTGCGATTTTAGTATCTCGCTTTCAATCTTAATTAACTTGTTTTTTAAAGGTTGCTTTGGTGTTGTATTGGCCTTTTGGAGTTTGCGGGAGAAATATTTCCTTTTCTTGAAGAGGATCCTCCTGTCTCTCGGGATTTGTGGTGTCATCCTTCTTGCCCCCCTGAGCGGGACATGCAAGCTGCATATGTTGTAGCACATCTTCAGGAGGATCTGGATCATTTGCTGTGTGGATTTACCGTCAAGATGCCCGTCAGTTTTCATTTCTCAATTTCTTCTTGGTCTCATCCCAGTTGATTTTGTTGCTGAGGAAGTTCAGAGTATTTAGCCCACTCAACGAAATCTGCCAGAATTGGGGAGAGGGCTTGTATGTTCTCATCAAGATTAATCTATGGTCCGATATGGCCGTATCTTGGACCTTACAGCTGTGAATAAGGGCGCGGTTTCTCGTGAAGACTAGGTCTAGTATGTTTTCTTTTCTAGTTGGTAAAAGAATGTGCTGGGTTAGGCTCAATTCCTCTACTAGATCTAGCAACATCTTAGCTTGTATGTGTTCTGGTGCCCCGTTAATGGTACTGCTTTCCCAGTTTGTTTGCGGTATGTTGAAGTCTCCCATTAAGATAATTTATGGTGATGTATGGCAGGAATCGATGGTGTTGTATTGGCCTAGGGGGCGGTACATAGTGAACAATATGGTGTTGTGTTTTTCGATCTTTATATCCAGTATTTCACAGTAGTCTGAGAAGGAGCAAATTTTTTAGTCACTTGCTGGTATGTCAGACCAAAAGTAAATCGTAACTCCTCCATGCGTCCTATTTACCCGATCCGTTCTGAAGACGTAGTTCGGTATGTTGATCTTGCTGTCTTGTATACCTGGGTGTGGGTGGGTTTCTGTAAGGGCAATACATATAAATCTCTCTTCTTCTGTTAGATCCATGAGGAAGGGGATTTTGTATTGGTTGCTTGTGTGATACAGCCTTTGTTCATTCGCGAACAGTGAGTTTTCTAGTAAACTCTCTACTTCTCTGCTTGTGCATGATGGTGTGCAGGGATGTAGTGGTGTGGAGGTGCTTGAGGGTACATCATAACCTGATTCGTCCCTCTGAGTTGGTCGTTTATCATATGGGTGATTAGGCTTGTTATGTGGTTTTGGATTCCAGATAGCTGTGTTCCTAGTTTCTCAATTAATTCAGTTTTCAAAGATTGAATCAACCCTAATAAAATTCCCATTGCTCGCAGCTTCTCTGTTCTCGCGGCAATAATTTGTCCAAGTTTCCTGTTCAGATGGTACCTCTGATCTTGAAGGAGGGAGTTGGACTTCGACTTGGATATGGTCGTGTGTTGGGATCACTGTATTAGAGAATCTTTGGGTTCTCATTGAAGTATTGGGTCCTTATTGAAGTATTGGTAACTTGAAATTGATTATCTACAGTTTTGGCTGGTAGTTGGGGCAATGGGATCCTCGGTTGTTCTTATTTCCGTACTTTATCAACCTTTGACAGGGCTTGGGGTGTAAAAAAGGGCAGTTCTTACCATTGAGACCGTATTTGCAGCAGTGTTTCTGTAGAGTTTACAAATTTTAGTTTTTGTTTCTAGTTGATGTGAAGACCTCTGGGTGGTTTAGGTTTGAGTAGTAGACTCTTCTGTGGTCTCGTTGCACTTTATTTCTGTAAACTGATCAGCTTTCTTGGTAATCAGGAGTTCGGAAGATTCTTCCTCAGACCCTGAGTGAGCATATTCTTGTTGATCTTGTTGGTACTGCTGTGTGGCTCCAGATTCATAGTTCAGCAGCTGTTTTACGAACGCTTCTTGGTCCGCTATCGCCTTTTGTGCCTACCTGATCCAGTTATTCTCCTCTCGCTTATGTCCATGTGCGGAGCCCTTTACGCACGTGAAATTTCTGCTACGCTTAGAGAAGTTCATTAACTGATATGTGGGAAGTTTGCGACTACATTCACCGCACTTAACTGCATTGTTTAGACTGTTGTGCACCACCATGTTTATCTAGTTACTGTACTTTACTTTCATAGCAACATTTTCTGTTCTATATCCATAACACTTATTTTCTATTATCTTTTGCTTCTTTCACTTATTTGCTTTACTAAGTATAGTACGCTAGTACAAACTCTATGGTCTCTAAAGTCGCTGTTTGTCCCTTAATACATTTTGTATCGACGGGACTCAAGACCGGTTCTCTCACGACGGACAATGATATCACTGAGAGAAGGATACAAAGGAGAAGGATACAAAGGAGGAGGAAAGAGCAGGGAGGAGGAGGAGGAGGAGGAGGAGGAGGAGGGGGGTTTATGAGGAGGCTTGGACGAGGGGATAGCAGGGAGGAGGAGGAGGGAGGAGGAGGAGGAGGAGGAGGAGGAGGAGGAGGAGGAGGAGGAGGAGGAGGAGGAGGGGGAGGCTTAGGAGATACCGTGGAGGTCTCTGTCGTCCATAGCCGTTTATTCGTCGGGCGAGGTGGGTTTGGGAGGAGGGGGAAAGAGGGGTAGGTTGGTTTATGACCCTCAAAAACTGGCACCCTTGTTCAAATTGTAAACAAGCTCGGGCCCGTAGGACTAAATCGGATATTTCAATTATTCATTTCCAAATTTGTTTTCCTTTTGAAGCTACTATCGGCTCAGCTAGTCATTGTGTTGAACGTCTAGACCTCCTAAAAGACGTAATCTACTACCAAAGTCTCCTAGATCTTCATCTACTGCCTCTACACATCTATCAGCACGCATATATGCATTTCGATGTATATAGAAGTCAACGGGTAGTCGACCTCACTTTTTCACGGAAAGGGTCATCCCGCAGTCATCCGCGGTTAACTCGCTATTGTTCGGACCAGGGCGTCAACCTTCCAAACCAACAGCTGGACGCCGGTATTGACACCTCACCGACCCAAGCGATATTTCCATTTATATTAAATCTCTTTTCCTAAAGGATATGTCCATCCTGTCCAAAACCTCGGACAAACTATAACATTGTACATATGTATATGCAAATTGTGTAATATTTAAAAACATTTCCTGACCTCTATTATTTGCTGAAACAGCACCTTGTAAATAAATAATATCTCGTCGGCAAGCTAGCCACAAGCCATGTATATAAACACCTCCTGTCACAAAATAAAGAAGACGAAGACCAGAGAGAGAGAGCTACGCTGCTCCGCCGTTTTTCTCTTAAGCCTCCAAACGCCGCTCAAACCTCAAGCCAGTATCGCTACCACGTTCCACTCTGCTCAACTTATTCATATGTTTGGACCTTAGATACAAGGCCAACAATTGCATCTGTGAGCGGTGCATAGATTCACAAGTCACTTTAATAGGCTGGTCGAAGGCAAACTCTGATGGAGAGTTGAGTTTTATTAGCAACGACTGTTGGGCACGGGGGGGGCGGGTCGAGACAGTGAGGGAAGTGACGACTGTGTTTCAAGTCGTGTCCCCGGGCGATCTGCTTGCGGGGATCAAAAGGGGGCAGAGCGAGAAAGCAAGGAGGAGCGAGCTCGCTCGCGTATGCTTCTCCGAGGCTCTCTGCATCTTCGGCGTCCGTTCCACTCCTTATATACACGGGCAGGTCATAACCCGTGCTTCTAATTGCCGTGAAATCAAGTGTCTTACTTGTCTTATTTGTCGTAGATTTAGGTGACCTCACCACGGCCAGTCTGGGGATCCACCGCTTCCACATCTTTGCTCGCACTTCAGGTATTGAAGCTGATTAATGATGGAGTTTGATGCAGTTCCCCGTGAATTCGGGCCGTTTGGCGAGAGAGTCGGGGGTAAAACGTTCTGAGGCCGGTGACTCACGAAGACAGAGGTTAGGCGTTCCTCAATGAATCTGTTATGTGTCACATGCTGGCCGAGGCAGTCATCGCTGAGGCTGGTGAGCTGCACGAGTTTTCATGAAGGAGCTTTTGTGTGATGGTCACGCGATAGATACTAGGGCTGGCCAGTTACCCCGGGGCCCCACGAGCGATTTCTCAAGAAGGCTTTGTCCCACCCGTGGGCCTCAAGGAAGCTCCTAGTCGCGTTGCAGCTGGGCAGAGCGAGCGTGTCCCATGGGTCCACTTTGGGGTTAGAAGGTTATGAGACGCCGAGAAGAGGTGAGGTGAAGGGTGAAGACCGGTTAGTGAGGAGGTGAGGACCGGTCGTGATGACTACTCCCAACGCACTTATTAACCTATCTTCTCCTTTGGTGCTTCACCCCCCCCCCCGCGTTAAAAAAAGAAAGAAAAGGAAAAAAGAAAAACACGGAAGTCACGCGCACACACGTCCGCACTACACTACACTCTTCCTACCTTTGATCCTAGGTGACCCCCATAACCAAATGTGTACCTCATCGGCTTCCCTTGAAAGAAAATAAAATAAAACATCGAATAAGATAAGAAAAATAAGACAACATAAGATAAAATAGAATGAAATAAAATATATTAAAATAAGACAAAAAACGAATAAAACAAATAAATCACCTTTGGAATTTGCTTGCAAAATTAGGGTAATCGGAATTTAGCCAAACTGACCACCTTGGTAGAGACAGAGACAATGAATTGAAAGCCATGATCAGGGCACACACCTGCTGCAGAAAACTCATTTTGCTCGCTTTCTCCCCAAAATGGCCCCCAGGGCCTGTAGTAGTTCTGCCATGAAAGGAGGGAAACTCTTTGGTCGTGAGTGACACCGAGAGCTAAGAATGTGGCCTCCTTGTCAGCCTGAGAGAATATATAGTACCCGCCTTTGGCAGTATACTTGAAAAAATGAAGATATTCGGATTATGGCCACATTAGTATGACCTGAATGTGAAACAGTTTTTCTTTAATGTTATATGAACAGATATGAGGATATGCTCGGTGAAATGAACCAGTTTGCATACACTGTATTGTGACTTAAACGGAAATAACTGAAGATTAATGAAAAGGGAAAGGACAAGTGATGAATGTAGAGGAAATAATAAAATAAATCGATACAAAGTTATGAGCTGTTTACTAAGTACTTGATACAGGTTATCTAACGATAAGAGGAATAAAACATTACACTACAAAGAAGCTAATGGGCAGTCTAATTACTGAGTGATGTGCTCTATTGATAAAGTGATCACAAAATATCATAATCCATGAGTTGTATACCAGGTATTTTGAGTGTTGAATCCATAAAAAAAACTGCACATTAGTAATCTTTGGAGGTCTTGGTTGCAGCCCTCAATGCACTACACAAGGAGGATGACAGATGGAGTGTCTTTAGGAGAACTCTAACCAAAATGGAGAATAAAAAGGATCTTGGTGTAATTATCATTGTATTTCTGCCTCAGAGAAAGCAAACGTCTAACTGTCGTCAGTCAGTTGCATAGATCAATGTCTCGCCCACATTTGGGATATGTACGGTCACCAGATCTTATTAAAGACGTTGATAAATTGGAAAGCTTGCAGCGGCGAGCCATAAAAATTCATACCATATATAAGAAACAAAACATACGAAAACCTATTCCATAAAAAAAAGACTCATGATGAACTACAAGCCTCAAGATTTTTAACGGGAATTTATAACAGAAAACGAAAATGTTTTCACTCCAAACACTAGCAGCAAAAGAAATAATAATCTCAAGACATCAGGATGTAAACTTAACCTACAAGTAGGTAGAAACAATTTTTGCTAGCCACGTCGTGAATGAATGAATAAGTTTTCAGCTGAGGCGATTGAATGCAATACAGTTCGATATTTTAGAATTCACTTGGATAGATACTTAACGCCATTTTATCATTCGATCTCGTTATAGGACGAAAGATCTTCTGTTAGTATGCTTTATCATTGTAACTCGTTGTAATTATAGTATACAGGAAATAAGGTAGTCTTATGAGTCATGTCTTATTCCCCAATTACCACAGGGTGCCGAGAGAGGAAGAGGGAGGTAAGACAACAAATGGTTAGATGAGATAGAAGTTTGCAGAAGTGATATGACAAAGGCTGGGAGGGTCTTGTTTTTATAAGTGAGCTTCAAATGGCTGATGACATAACACTTTTGAGTTTCATAGATTTAATTTTAAGCACACCACTTCTAGTGTAGTGATAAACTGTAGAATAGTATTTATGCTTACGGGAAACTTTCAACCCAAAACAAGCCTGAATATGTGAAATTTAGAGAATAGGTATGGGAATGAGTAAATAAGTGAATAAATAGTTAAGTAAATAAACGAGCGAACAAACGAAAGGATAGAAAATGAGAAGTAAAGGAAACATGGATGAAAAATAACAATGGTCTAGGGCAATGGTTCTCAACCTGTTTACTCATATCTTCCATACTTAGGTATTGTTCCTTAGCCCTCTGCAGGCCACTTCAACACCAAATAAAACATCTTTGTATCCACTAACTTCCACTAGATATCGGATTGTGGACCGGCTTGGGAAACTCTTTGAACCTTTAGCGCTCCGTGGACCCCAGGCTGAGAACCATGGGTCTAAGGACAATCCAGATCCTTGAAAATGAAAAGCAGTATAGGAGAATGATACATCGAATTACAATCGCTGCAGTAACCATAAATCAACAACGTTGATGGAGACATTTCCAATATTCTCCCCATCAAAAGGTCTTGAAGGTTTGCAAACCTGATATGTGAGGAATAACGTGAATGCAAAGAACAAAGAACTTTGACTAGCAAAGAGCATTGACTAGCAAAGAACAAAGAACAGTGACTAGCAAAGAACAAAGAACAGTGACTAGCAAAGAACAAAATGCGTGCTGCCCTTCTTCCTTTCTGATATTTCGCAGTTCCGTTGCCAGTCATCCTGTGGGAGATTACTCCGAATTAGGCCAACACCCGCCGTCTCACTTAACCTGTGCTGTCGCCACTGTCAACTCCAGCAGAAGGCATAATGTAGCTACTAACATTCCTGGAAAAAATAAAAATAAATGAAAGGCAAATAAAGATGCATCACAAGATGTTACCTACTAATGTGTCTGAAACACAGTTTTATAATCATTATATAATCCCACTTTTGATCTGCAGAAATAAAATTTCCAATTAATGAAAGCAATGAAGAGTGACCTATGAAATTCAGATGGCAATGATGATGATAGTTGCCTCAAAGTTTACTGGCCAGATACCCACAGCCCCACATTTATCGGCAACGGTCTTCGACCCTTCCCACAGATCTCTCAAGGTTTTTTGTGTTTGGACTGTTGTCTATGTTGCATTAGCGTGGAGCTGTTTCTCTGCCATCGGTTGGAAGAAGAAGAAGGAGGAGGGGAGCAATCGCTGATTGCCAGATCTTCATATGTGATAAGATGAAAGAAATTCAGTTCAAGATGAGAGAGATCTTAGGGACCGGTCTGGAAAGCAAATGTCTTTCGCTAAGGGCTGCACATCAAGATGGAGGTGATGGGGTTGACGTCTCTGTAAGCTGGGCAGGAGGGAGATGATTCTCTCTGCCGTCCATCTGACAGGACAACCACTAGCAGGTACCCGTCTTTGGTCCCTGAATATTTCGATACTTATAATGAAAAAAAAAAAAAAAAAAAAAAGGCAAGCCGAGTAAGAAAACGGATTATTGCAGACTATATCATTGAGGTGATAAAAGACCAGAAAGGAGTGGGGGTGATACTGTGAAAATAAGACGTCAAGTGGAGAAAGTGCCTTACTGAATGGACGTCACGAGGTGGTAAGAGATCAAGATAGAGACTAGAGAGAGAGAGAGAGAGAGAGAGAGAGAGAGAGAGAGAGAGAGAGAGAGAGAGAGAGAGAGAGAGAGAGAGAGAGAGAGAGAGAGAGTAGGACTAAGACAATATATATATATATATATATATATATATATATATATATATATATATATGCAAAGTAGACCACTTGGAAAAAGGAAACTAACGAAGCAGAGCGCTTTCGTATATTACACTTCAGTGCAACATCTTCTTGTTGCACTGAAGATGTAATATACGAAAGCGCTCTGCTTCGTTAGTTTCCTTTTTCCAAGTGGTCTACTTTGCATAAGTGAACACACGTACCCGTGTTCTTATTAGCATATATATATATATATATATATATATATATATATATGTATATATATATATGTATATATGTATATGTATATATATATATATATATGTATATATATATGTATATATATTTATATACATGCATATATATATATGTATATATATATTATGTATATACATATGTATGTATATATATATGTATATATGTATAAATATATATACATATATATATATATATATATATATGGGTTTGGGTCAAATTCCCGACGGCCATAATCCCGACAGCCACAATCCCGACAGGCCACAATCCCTACAGGACAAAATCCCGACAGTTCATATTTGAACTATATTTCAGTGCTAAGTAACCCATAGAAATGAAAAAAAAAATGGAAAAAGATTCCTCCTCAAAAAGGAAAAAATAAAATTAACGTACGTGGATACCTGATGGTTAAAGATAAAAACCGTAAAGATTCATACTACTGATGCTGTGAATTTCGAAAATCTAATAACTGCAAAGGAAGAGCAGTTACCAAACTTGTGAATGAAGAACATTTACTAACAAAATTTGAGGAGCACAATCATGCTCCTTGTGCAAGTGCTGCTAGTGTTGCAAAAATAAGAAATGAAATCAAGATACAAGCAAAATCCACTAGAGATCAACCGATTCAAATTATTCAGTCAAGCACCACCTCTGCTAATCCAAATATTGTGCCATGTCTACCTTCCAAAAATGCCCTAAGAAAGACAATAAAGTGGATCAGGTGTTGTGATCGTCCCTTTAAACCAACGGAATTATGGCTGTCGGGATTCCGATCAGATCCCATATATATATCAGTTACTACTGGGAATCGGAGAGTCAAGGAGAGGGCCACGGCCTGGTCGTGTTTAAAGTTGGAAATGAAGGACAATGGGTAAGGAATAAAAGGTGATGACACTCTTTGTCTACTCAGTGGGAGCGAGTGCGGAAATAAAAAATATATATCAGTGGAATCTTGCTAAGTACAGAAATCTAAATTTGACAGATCAAAGAACTACAATTATTTTTTACTTGTCTGCCCTTGTCTTGTATAATTTCCTTCTTTGTAGATATTACATGAACCAATAAATGAACAAACGAAGGGAATTAGACAACTTTTTCTTTGTGGTATTGCCCAATCAGCAAAGGGACAAACGGGTGACT
>NC_134809.1:41579947-41609947 GCF_046742065.1 Oratosquilla oratoria | reverse complement strand
GTTAGATGATAAGAAATTTTCATTAAATGAGATGCTGAAGGATGGAAGTAACTCAGTATGTTGGGAAGAGATGACAGTGAAAAGTGGAGAGGATCAATGGGAAAATGTATTACTCGACATAACTGTAGAACATACAATGACACAACGGGTAAAGGCAACACTAGATTTAGAAATAATGAAGAACCATCAAAACTAGATTTATTATTTACGTCAGAACCTGAAATAGTAGACAAAAGTGGAAACAAGACACCAATTGCGAAGAGTGACCACATACTACTCGAGTTAGAATTAAAGGAGGAAATAAATATAAAGAGAAATGAGAAACACATAAAAGAAGACTGATGTATGGTAAAACGGACTTTGAGAAACTTAGAAAACTTTTTCTCAAAGCGAGTTAGGAAAACTTTTACAAAGAAAAACACAAGTGGAAGAAAAATGGACGATTCTGCTGAAAATCTATAAAGAAGGAATGGATAAATATGTCCTAAAGCAAAAACAGGAAAAGGGGTACATTAAGTGCTGGTTTAAAAAAGGGCAGTGAAGCATAAGATAGAAGAGACAAAGCTTGGAAGAGATGGAGAAAAGACAGGAATCCTAGAAAGTGGCAATTATATGTTAATCAAAGGAACGAATATGTAAAAATACGCAGGGAAGGAAATTGTAGCTATGAGGAAGACATAATAGAAAAATGTAAGGATTAGCCAAAGCTATTCTGTAGATATGTAAATGGGAAACTAAAAAACAAACAGGAAATAGTGAAACTACGCCAAGGGAATATAGAATACACAGAAGATATCGAAATTGCTGAAGTCATGTGCAAACACTTCAAACCGGTTTTCACTAGAGAAAAAATACAACATCGGGATGAAGGGAGAGAGGTGAAATCCTCCCCCCATAAAGGAAAGAAATAATGGATCAAATAACGAACCTTGATGTCAGGAAATCGCACGGCCCGGATGGAATAGCAAGTTGGATATTAAAAGAATGTAAAGAAATAGCAGACAAAGTATACAACATAATAAGTTGCTCACTCAAAGAAGGAAAAATGCCACAAGACTGGAAAAATGCTGATATCGTACCAATTTCTAAAAAAGGAAATAAGGAAGACCCAACAAATTACAGATTGGTTTCCCTTACAATCACAGGTTATAAAAATAGATAAGTAGATGGATCAAACAATTGTAGGATAACAATATACTGAATCAGAGACAATTCGGATTTAGACAGGGAAGATCATGTACCACTAATTTGATCTGTTTTTACTCAAGACTACTAGATATAATACATGAAAGGGACGGATGGGCCGATTGCGCTTTCCTAGATCTCTTGTGTTTCACACACACACACACACACACACACACACACACACACACACACACACACACACACACACACACACACACACACACACACACACACACACACACACACACACACACACACACACACAGGAGTAGTCCTCACTCCCGCCCTCACCTTTCCTCTGGCCGTCCCACGACCTTACTGACCCGCAAGTAGTCCCATGGGACACGCTCGCGACCCAGAGCTTCCTTGGGGCCCACGGATGGGACAAAGCCTCCTTAAGGAAACACGTGCAGCCCACCAACCTAAGACGAACTCTGTGTGGCCTCCAAGGATGACCAACCAGTGCTAGCGTCTGCCACGTGAGACACCACAAAGCCTTTATGAGAAACACATACTCTCTGTGTTCGTGAGTCACCGGCATCAGAACGTTTTTCTCCGATTTCCCCACGCATCACACTTGACCTCACGCCAATTAGGAACATGGGTTATGACCTGCCCGTGCATATAAGAGCTGAATGGACGCCGAAGATTCAGATCGCCTCGGAGCATCTCACGTGAGCCTAGCTCGCTGCTCATGTTTTCTTACTTCCTCCCCCCGCCCCTTGTTCCCTCGCAAGCAGATCGCCTGGAAACACGACTTGAAACACAGTCGTCACATTCCTCACCGTCTCGTCCCCTCCCCCCTTTTCCACCCTTAACGTAAGCCCCCCCCCCACACACACACACACTGGTGCCCAATATTCATTGCTAAATAAAACCAACTCTCTCTCCATCAGGGTTTGCCTTCAACCAGCCTAACATTTGGCTGCCCAACGTGAGGTAAGACTACCAGCCTAACACACATCTTCTGCCGGATGATGTTCCCAGGAAAGGATGCCAAGCTACCTGCCCTTTTTGGCAACAACCGTTGTAAACTACATGGAGTATAAATACTGGATTAAGTCATGGACCCAACCTTTCTGCTGTAAGATGTTCCCATGGATACGACGAAACATTGCAAATACCGATCCCTTTGGGATGCGCCATTACAAGACTACCAATACAACTGCAATAGGTATGTAAATATTGGCAGGATGAGAACGAAACTAACACAATGCCTAACCTATCACCAAAACAACGGAGCTATCAAGACGTATGACATCATTTCACACAACTGACCACTAACAAGAAAAGACTTGAACCTTAAATCAGTTATAAGAGATAGCGGGATCCTCATAGACTGTTGTTCTCGGAAGCCTTCTATATCCAGGCTACACATCTATCATGAATGTCCCGGTAAACGACTTCCAAGCCTTGTTGATGTAAGGCAACTGGCGACGAGGTCAGTTTGTCCCACTCGGAGGGATCTAATCATCAAAGTTAACCTTGCATCGAGCTATCCTATTGGCCCGTGGCAGTCAAGCGATGAACACATCACAACAATACTCTCTGTGATCCCTATGGCCAATATAAATCACTTATCTTGCATTTGATACACAACTTTCTCCTTGATGATGAAATCGGACAGTTCCGAAACGTCGGCAACAGTTGGATACCCGCCAGTTAAACTCAACGAATGAGACAAGAAAATTGTGCGCTGTATAAAAAATATTTGTAATATATCAATCAAGAAAGAATCCTCTTTAGCCTTCAAACTTGTCTGCCCACAAAAAATATGTATATAGTGGTCGTGGCTTAGTCAAAGTACTCAACCACTTCATACACACTGAAGTTCAATTAACACCCCTCCCATCTCAATGCTTTGTGGATGAAGGATCATCCCTGTTCTCCGGCAAGCTGCTCGGGCCGAAGGCAATGTAAGGAGGCACAGCGCTTACAGCATGACCCGACAGCCAGAGCTGGTTTGCCTCCATCATTTTATGTGTGCTATAGTTAGGAAAATGCACCCACGCCTACCCAAATGGGGCCACATACCTTTGAGAAAGCGAGATCCTGGGACGACAGCGCAAAGTCGTACCCGGAAAAAATGGCGAACTTGCCCTCTACGACATCATTAAATGCAGTGCCATATTCAGATGGAAGTACAACACCGGACAGTCCTGCATACACACGCCCATACAGCGAGTCCGGGGGCGCCTCCTTCAAATGGAGAGGGAAATGGGAGAGGAAGAGGAGGTGTGTTGGGGTGGTATCACTTTATATCTGTGG
This sequence comes from Oratosquilla oratoria, assembly GCF_046742065.1. Taxonomy (NCBI): domain Eukaryota; kingdom Metazoa; phylum Arthropoda; class Malacostraca; order Stomatopoda; family Squillidae; genus Oratosquilla; species Oratosquilla oratoria. Next base: position 41,606,494 of record NC_134809.1, on the reverse strand, counting down.
CCAAATGGCATCCTGAGAAAACGCTGTGGCAAGTAAAATAATCAACATACATCAATGACACTCACCCTAATGACTTGATGTCAAATAATTACACACCAAATGATAACACACATAAATGATACTCACCCTCATGACTTGATGGGGCAAATTCTCAAAAGGTACTTTCCATGAATACACATCTTGGTCAAGCATCTCCCTAATGTCTTTGAAGGGGATATTGACACTGGGACGGATGAGCATGGCCTTCAGATTGGACTTGTAAACTGTGCTCAGGACGATGCCAGCCAGGAGCCACATGGCAGCAATCATACGACCAGATTCTCCTCTTGGGTACCAACCCATCGCTGTCAGGCAAGGCCAAGGAAGATGTCAAAGCTTTGTTCACAAGGAAAGGTAACAAAACTGTGGTTTCAGAGACTGACTAAAGCAACCTGAGTTTCACTGTTCTTGAAATAGTAGAATTAAACATTCCTTGTATATTATGCATACGTACTTGTAGTATTGTATATTTATTTTGTATATTGATTTTATCATTGTCACTGTATATCTATTTGCGCCTTTTTGTAGGAGAACCAAGACCAATTGTGTATGTTTTTCCCGCGCTAAGTGAGCTTGTCATCAGTTAGTCTTGGTTTCGTCTCCAACGTGAGAGCACGTATTGTCTATGTAGTGCTGTGCAATTACTAATTACTCATACTCAATGTTTCATTGACCACCACTATTACATTCTAACCTGAGAAGTTTCTTTCCTCTAAGACCTGAAACAGCTCGTTTGTATTCCTGAACAGACATATCCAACCTCATGAAATATTCAATTTCACTCTAAAATACTGTAACTTCATACACATTGTATGTACTTACAATGGGTGAGAAGCAGCCCCAGTATCCAGAGGAAGTATTTATCATAGTAGAACCAAATGGAATAAGCTTTGGGTCTGTAAAAATATAAATAATAAACGTCATAATCAGGGTGAATCATAGATATCTGAGTAGTGATAATATATGTCTACAGATCTACATGTGTATATATCTATACATCTATATCTATATCTATCTAACCATATATATATTTAAAATGTCACCATACCTTCACATAGCGCACAAAGTAATTTGAATAATCTAGAATGCATTTTCACACCTCTTAGTGCTTCTACAGTGTGAGGTAGGTGAATGGACTTTCTTTTCTATCAGGTCTGGGAATTTATATACTCCATCGGTTAAGGTGGAGCAATGTCTTCAGCCTCCTATTCCACAGAGCGGCGAGGACTTAGCAACTTGGAAGCACTTTTATGTCCTGTGACTGTATATTTAAACGAGGAGATATTCCCATTATGAATAAAGGTTCAGGGATATAATCACCCAGCGTCAATACCCAACTATAAAAGAAATAAGGAGTTTCATTGGAAAGGCTGTGACCCACAAAATAATGTATATATTTTTCTACTGTGCCCTGGGTTGGGGCTACAGTGGGTTTTTATGTCCTTCAGTCTTTTTCAAATTTTCTCATAACCTTGTGATATCCTTCTGTCCCAAACCATAAGATCTTCTGTCAGTGTTGTTCACTTGAACATCGTGATCATGTGACTCCCTGATCAGTACTTGACCTCTCCTTGTATGGTTTGTCTGGTAGGCTGGCGATCAATTTGAATATAGTTTTTTGTATTTCCTCGACCTTATTCATATTCTCCAATTTGCGCAGAGCCAAAACACCGTTGTATATTACAATCTGACGCGTATTGGGCATTCTTATTTTTTCAACATTTCTCGTTCCATATAGTGAAAAGCAACTTTTAAATTCACCAACAGCGCATTTCTCGCTCATCATATTAATTTGTTTGATGACAAATAATTCATGATCAACACTCCCAGATCCTTCTACTCTTTTGTTTTTGTAATTGTGTCACTCCTATCTAAGTAACTCATTCATGGCCTCTGTACCTTTTCCCATTTCCAATACTTTTCATTTTTTAGTGCTGAATAATTGTCCACATTTAGCCACATTCATATACATATTCTGTCTAAATATTGTAATATTTTACTTTTTTCATCTTTTATTTTCTTAATGGTCTTTGCATTATCTACAAATATATTATTATTGCAGCTTAAGCAGGAACATCATGGGTGCCATTAATTATCCTGCCTGGCATCTGTTGATCACTAACTTCCACCATGTTATTTTATCCTTTAATAATATCCTTGTGTATTAATCTTTCGGGAAATCCCACGTCCATTCCAGCAGGTTTATCTTAAACCTTCCATACTAGTCATCTGAGGAATAACATTTATTCTTTCTCCCAGACCTAAGTACACACAATCCACTTTGTCCTCTCCTGTAACATCAATTGCTTTTAAATAAAAGCTTAACAAATTAAATACACATTATCTTTCAGTAATGAAACCATATTGATTGTTTGCCTAAATATTCATCTTTTTAAGGTATTCAACCCATCTATATTTTACAGTCTCCGCACATAATTTAGCTATCAATCTAACCAAATGTGCTTGTCTGTAATTCGGGAGTTTCTCTTTTCTACATCCTTTATAAATTGGTACAACATTAGGACCCTTCAAATCCTGTGGCATTATCCCTTCTTCTATACAACTCACAATTAGGTTGTAACTCATAATCGACCTTTGCTCCCTGTCTTCCATGATTATCCAGTTTGAAATCTCATCAGAAGTAGAAACTTCCTCACGTCTACTATTTCCTGTAGTTTACATTCTTCCTTCGATTCCATGTCTACCATGTACATAATCTAACCCATAAGAACATAAGAATGAAGGAGACTGCAGGAGACGATAAGGCCAAATAGGTTTATCTATGCCTTGACTGGAAATACCACTTTCAAAGTTCCTTTGGGTTTTGGTGTATTCATTTTTATCTCTTTTGTATTGTATACATTTATGAATGCATATATGTATGTATGTATGTATACACATACTTCTATGTATATATATGTGTGAATATATGCATATGCATGCTGGTCTTACAACAAAAACGTTTAGTCTGGATGTCTTACAACAAAAACGTTTAGTCTGGATGTCTTACAACAAAAACGTTTAGTCTGGATGTCTATATGTACCTTGAGGAGATAGGTAATCCAGACATTAGAAGTTAGTGAACATTAAACGAAATGAGGCACACAATGTATTAATAAAACTTTAGTTAGCATGAACCCCTTTCAAGCTAGGTAAACAAATTCCTGTCTATTGCTAGGCTGCGTCATCTAGTATATCTATTTCTTTTAATCCCATCTGAACCAGATGGCATTAATCTGAATTCCTGTCATCACTGAGCTCTTCTATCTGGTTTTGTATGATCCCTTCGGCAGTGAAGAATTTAAGAGTGCAGGAAAGTTCACTTACCGAGACGAGGCTCCATATTTAGTCCAGCCCCACTGAAGCGTAGCAGTGACAGCAAGAACGATGACAAGCGTCAGTAACATATACATCCACATCTGAAAAATGAACTCTTGAACAGAACTGAATTTTCAGCCACAAAGGTTCATGTTCCAGCACAACAACAGCATGGGCGACCACTTTTGTCGGTAGATTTAAAGGAATGAGTTATTATTTGTGTGCTATGACCCCAAAATGTATTCTTGTACTTCATTGATATGTATACGTTGGTATATATCAATCATCAAAATTATATATGCATATATATATATATATATGTATATATATGTATATATATAAATATATATATACATATATATACAGTATATATATATGTTTGTGTATGTGTGTGTGTGTATATACATATACATATATATATATATACATATATATATATATATATATATATATATATATATATGTTGAAATATGTAAGACAGATGAGTGGATGGGTGGTGAGATAAACACAGGGAACCGTTTAGGGATTAATTCTGACGTTTCGTCCTTACCAGGACTTCTTCAGAGTACATGCACATTCAAATCATTCACCCCCTAAATACCCGCCGAATCTATCCGCGTTCCACCATGATCGACCTGACCTCTCGTCCTCCTACGCTCTGCCTCGCGAAGTATCAAGCGGCTGGCCGTCTTTGTTAATTTAATAAACCCATCGCGGTGGTTGTTGTTTGGATGGGAAGCGATGTAAGCGGATAGATTCGGCGGGTATTTAGGGGGTGAATGATTTGAATGTGCATGTACTCTGAAGAAGTCCTGGTAAGGACGAAACGTCAGAATAAATCCCTAAACGGTTCCCTGTGTTTATCTCACCACCCATCCACTCATATATATATATATATATATATATATATATATATATATATATATATATATGTACAACACTGAATGGGTCCCAGTGATTAGAGATGAGGATGCCGGGTTCGAGTCCTGGGCAGTACCACATTTCAATTTCAGCATGCTGTCCTTTGATGGCTTAGAAATAAAGTGCATTGTGGTTGTTAATACACACACACACACACACACACACACACACACACACACACACACACACACACACACACACACATATATATATATATATATATATATATATATATATATATGTGTGTGTGTGTGTGTGTGTGTGTGTGTGTGTGTGTGTGTGTGTGTGCGTGTGTGTGTATGTATATGTATGTATGTTGTATATATATATATATAATAGTAGGGTAGCAGGTCCTCTTTCAGGCAGAAATTATTAAACTTTGCAAGAGCTTCTGCATTCACGAGTTTCTTGCTGACATGTTCAACTTTTCTAATACTTGAACGTTGAATATCGTTGAGTTGTCTTATTATGTGTCCAGACTTCATTTGGAATGAATGTAAAGACAATACTAACTTCTTAATTTTACTAGTAGAGCTTTCGCCCAACTTTAGGCATCTTCAGTATTCAATTTGTACTGAAGATATCTAAAGTTAGGCGAAAGCTCTACAAGTAAAATAAAAAAGTTAGTATTGTCTTTACATTCATTCCAAATGAAGTTTGGACACATAATAAGAAAACTCAGCGATATTCAACGTTCAAGTATTAGAAAAGTTGAACATGTCAGCAAGAAACTCGTGAATGCAGAAGCTGCTGCAAAGTTTAATTGTATATATATATATTATATATATATATTTATCTGTGTGTGTGTGTGTGTGGGTGTGTGTTAAAATATATTTTTTTATATGTATATACATATACATATATATCTATATACATACATACATATATATATATATATATATATATACATATATGTATATATATACTTATATATATATATATATGTGTGTGTGTGTGTGTGCGTGTGTGTGTGCGTGTGTGTGTGCATATATGTTTGTAGTGAAGAAGAGAAAGAACATAAGAAAGAGTTGCAGTGCTAGCTGTACAGCTACTGAAGGTAATCAAGCAGTCACAAAGATGTAGGATGGTTAGGCAGATGGGACATATATACCCAGAAGGTGTAGGGTTTGATGAAGCCCATGATGTCCGGCTCGAGGACAGGTCTCTTGAAAACAACCCTCCACTCGTCAATGAAGAGCGGAATACTGAAGTCGACGTGTTTGGAACGCTCGTAGCTGACTGAATAGAGACTCAACGAAGCATCTGCCTCCTACAGAAGGGTTGACGAAGAGCGTCAGCTTTCAGGAACATGAAACTTTTTACTACCTAATTCTACTTGCATGTTTAATTTTGCTTGTAGCCAAGTGATGTCATTCACCCGGCTGGAATTCTAGTAAAGGGAAAAGGATGAGTGTTATTTTGATAGTGCTGCCCTTTCACAACTTAACTCTACTTGCATGTTTATGATTTGCCATCAGACAATATTATTCACCTGATGGGAAACCCCAAGGACTGAGAAATTTATTCCCAACTTTATTCTCTTTATTCTTCGAAACTAAAAGCTCACTGGCTTGATTGTCGATCATGGTCTTATGGATTTCTCCTTCTCAGACTGGGGTTCTCCTCAACTGAATAAAATCATGTGGTGTTAGTTTGAAAAAGATCTATAACGCCTCTTTCGATCTTGAAGGAGAATGAAGAGGAGGACGGGTGAGAGAAGATCAAGACAGGAAAGAAATGAAGAGAATACAGAGGAGAAAGAAGAGGGGGCGAAGGAACAGGAATAGATTAAGAAGGATAATAGGAAGAAGAGGGGAAAGAGGAGGAGGGGGAGGAGGAACAGAGAGGAAATAAAAGGAGGGATAAGGGAAAGTGAGAGGAACAGAAAGAGAACAAGGAGAAAATAGGGATAACAAGAAGAGGAGAAACACTTACTTTATCTTTAGTACATAAGAACATAAGAATGAAGGAGACTGCAAGAGACCATAAGACCTACACTAGGCAGCTCCGTATCCATCACCACCTGTCATCCTCATCCATAAAGTTGTCTAATCGTTTCTTAAAACAACTGATAGTTTCAGCGCTTACTACATGGTTACTAAGTTTATTCCATTCGTCGACCACCCTATTAGTAAACCAATTCTTGCCTATATCCTTTTTAAATCTAAATTTGTCCAATTTATAACCATTACTGCGAGTCCTGCCCTGTTATTTTAATATATAAAACTGTGCATGTAGTGTGTAGGATCTTGAATGTACTTGCCTGTCGTTTGAGCAGCCCCATGACGCCTGAGTAGGACCCGTTGGGCTGTAGAATTCCCATGAGGTGGGCGTCAGGTGACCGAACAAGCTCATAACTGCGGACAAAAGAGGTTCATATCTACGGTAAAGGTGTACATATCTCACATAACAAAAATAAACAAAAATGGAAAAGAATAATGAGAGATATTAACTCTTGCCACAACTTTTTATTGATTGGAAACGTACAGCCACAGTCAAACCAACAACATTTCTCTATTTTTTTTTCTAGTCGGATTAACATAACATTTGGGATCATCTACGTTAGACCTCCTGCTTATACTGGATCGGTATTTGCGATAGTGGAAGAACAATCTGTAAGAAAAAGAAAGGATTGAGGGCAAAAGTGACTACCGTCGAAAGGGGCAAAAATAGCCACATGGGAGTAAAACTGGCCACTATCTTTGTCACACACCTAATTATGACAGACAGACATGGAAATAAAACCACCAACTACTATATGTTTTGTATAATTCCTCCCTTTATTTTGTTGACAAACATAATTTAGCATATAACAAAGACAATGACCAATTTTACCCCATGTGGCTACTTTTGTCCCTTCCGACGCCACTGTTATATAGTAATCGTGTCTCAGGAGTTCTGCGTGCGGCAAGTCATCGCGGTTCGGGAGGCGCGGGAGATAAGCGTGGGTACTCTTGTTGATCCAGTTTGCCAACAAACTTGGGAATTTTTGAAGAATTAGTAGTAAAGACAAGCAGAAAGTCAGATCTTTTAAACTGAAATTAAAAATATACGAGATGAAATCAGAAAAGAGATAAATTCTATTAGAAGGAAAAGTATGTGTAGGTATTTGTGTTTGTGTGGAGTATGTGTGTGTGGTGTGTGTGTGTGTATGTGTGTGTGTGTGTGTGTGTGTGTGTGTGTGTGTGTGTGTGTGTGTGTGTGTGTGTGTGTGTGTATTCACTTGGTCTTTTGGTCTTTTGGATCACGTGTTGGACTCGTGATCGACAGCTATTTCCCTCCTGGAAGAGAGCTCAGAGCTCGTAGGTCCGATCTATGGGTAATGCTATGACCTTGCACACACACACACACACCCAACTCTCCGCCCACGAGAGTCAGAGTAACGACCCGAAGCGCAGCGGTACCGAAATAATTTCGGCCCTGGGCAGGATTCGAACCAAGTACTGTGTGTGTGTGTGTGTGTGTGTGTGTGTGTGTGTGTGTGTGTGTGTGTGTGTGTGTGTGTGTGTGTGTGTGTGTGTGTGTGTGTGTTTGATTCACCATGGTCTTGGATCACTGGTAGGACTCGTGATAGACAGTTATTAACCTCCCGGATGAGAGCTCAGAGCTCGTATGACTGATCTATGGGTAATACTGTGACCTTACACGGACACATACCCCCAACTCCCCGCCCACGAGAGTTGGAGTAACAACCCGCAGCGCAGCGATACTGAAATTATTTCAGCCCTGGGCGGGATTCGAACCCGGACCGCCGTAGTGGCAGGCGAGAACTCTAACCACCGCGCCACGAGAGAGAATGTGTGTGTGTGTGTGTGTGTGTGTGTGTGTGTGTGTGTGTGTGTGTGTGTGTGTGTGTGTGTGTGTGTGTGTGTGTGTGTGTGTGTGTGTGTGTGTGTGTGTTTGTGTTATAGAGAGAGAGAGAGAGAGAGAGAGAGAGAGAGAGAGAGAGAGAGAGAGAGAGAGAGAGAGAGAGAGAGAGAGTGCGTGTGTGTGTGTGCGTGCGTACGTGTGTGTGTGTGTGTGTGTGTGTGTGTGTGTGTGTGTGTGTGTGTGTGTGTGTGTGTGTGTGTGTGTGTGTGTGTGTGTGTGTGTGTGTGTGTGTGTGTGTGTGTGTGTGTGTGTGTGTGTGTGTGTGTGTGTGTGTGTGTGTGTGTGTGTGTGTGTGTGTGTTGTGTTGTGTGTTGTGTGTTGTTGCTATCGCCGCTTCTATTCTCAGGGACAATATTGCACCACAGCGCCGTCGTGCGCGGTCTCAATTTCGCACGTTAGTCTAATCAGTCAAGGGTGGACACATAGGGAAGGAGGGTGATTAGTTTTCATTGATTGTGGGTGTGTTGGTATCCTGTGTCAAAGGTTTAATATTATTGGACATTCATGGTTGTAAGAGAAATCGCCACTTAGCCTTCCAAACAACCAGCCGTCCTTAATTATGGGTAGTTCGTGTGCACGTCGAAGCTTCGCTTAAAATTGTTTGTGGGGCGCTTCTTGAGTCTGAGGTGATTATATATGATGCGGAAGAGGAGTTGTGAATTACATATAAGGCGGCGAGGATGTCGCATGGTTCAGCGGTGAAGAATGAGGCGATTGAGGATGGGGTGTTGGCAGTCTTCGGTGTATATGTTAATAGCTATTGAAAGAACAGAAAGATGGTAGAGAAATTCTTATCAGGTGATTTCAGCTGACGTTTTTTTGTTTTTATTTAAGGTGGTAAGGCAAGATAGCGGTGTACTGGAGAAAGTAGCCAGGGGAATCTGGTGCATGCCTTGTCATTGGAAAAACTTCGTTGGGTATCTCCAGTGTGGACAACAGGTCTGTAATTCTCTTGCCATATTGATGGGCTTATGTGGCCAATTGTCAAATTCTTGATGGGTTGAAAGTCTTTAATAGTGTGGGCGTGCTCTCGGTGCAGTAGGGATGCATCAATAATGCCAGCGAGCGCTGGATGTTCAGGGGGAATGTTTACCTTTCTCAGAAGGTTGGTGCGAAAGGCGTCTGTGCTGAGTGGCAAGTCGAAGGAACATTTAGGCTCTGAGGGTTCATTTGCTTATTGTTGCACCTCGTCTTATGTTTGATCACTCCACCAGTTGCGGTCACAAACAATATTCTATCGTGACAACATGTGGTCCTTCCTCTCTACTTTCCTCAACCTCATTCTATTCTAGTAGTTGATCTACCTAAACAATCAGTTATCTATATCTTTATCAATTCATATTTGTTCATATTGATTTACTATGATAATTACCTTTTATCGTCTGTCACTTGTGTACATTACTAATCTATTTATTCTGTTATTCTTTTGTCTACCTATTTACCTGCTTTTTTATTTATCAATTCATGCGTTTATTCATTCATCTGTTTATATGTTTATCCATATATTTATTGTAGTTGGGTCAATTATGAACATAAAATCCTGCTAATTTGATTTTTCTATGGAATGTGAATATATTTATCATAGTGTCTTCTTTGTATAGTTTAAGCGGTGAGAGGGACGCCAAAGAAAATAATTTCCCTCTCCCGTCAAACAAACAACATTGACCTTCGATATGAGGGTGCTTCCTCAAGGAACTGGCGCGTGATCTCCGAACAGACCCCATGATCAGACCCCATGACCTCCTAACAGACCCCATGATCGCTTTTACTGTATTTCCTCTTCCTTTTTCACATGAGGAAAACTAACGGCTGGCAACTGCTCCAATCATACTATTCTAAATAAGTAACACAAAAACATTACCACACTAATACAACACAGCCAACAGTGCATTTTTTTTCTCATGAAAATCTATTGGACCACCCGATGACCGTTGCCGACTCCTTTAGGGTTACGGGTTTACAATCATTGAAATTAAGGGCTAAAATGTTTGTTATCGAAATAAGATAAATCATGACTTACCAGAATCCCAGTTTTTCTGCGATGATTTGAGTTATGTCCACGCTGACGCCCCGAAAGACGACGTTGGGCGGACGACCGGTGACGAAGATGTAAGGCGGCCACTGCCAATACAAATTGGAGGGAAGTAAAGTGATTTTCCCATTAAAAATATTGATCATTATTAAGAATATTAACCCATGGACCACCGGTTTGATTTCTACAGGCTACGCGATCAGCATGACCAAAACAAAGGAGATTGAAATTGTTCCTTAGAGCCTGGTTGTCGGTACACCACCGTTAACCCAGTTGTCAGCTCGTGTATTTCAGTATTTTCTGATTCCTATCTTCAAAATACATTATATGTATTGGTCAGAAGAGTCATTTACATTAATAGAAATTAAGTATGATCCATATAAACTGGATTCTCCGCTATTTCATTTGGGTTGTTGGCGATATTCGATTTTTCGTGATATTTTTAAGTTACAGGAGTGTTAGGGTGTCAGTTAAATACATCAACCTGTATTATGGGTTTTATTCAACAAGAAAGACCCACTATATTAGTTATTTAATAACACAATTATAATAAACTTACCCTGTCAATTGAAAAAAAAACGAAATTGATGCACGAATATATCACGATGAATGTAGATTAGTCACTGCAATGAAATTGCAACTTATATATATATATATATATATGTATATATATGTATATATATATATATAATATATATATATATGTATATATATATGTATATATATATATAATATATATATGTATATGTATATATATTTATATATATTCATATATATATATATATATAATATATATATATACATATATATACATATATATATATATACATATATATTTTATATTTATATATATTCATATATATATATATATATGTATATATATATATATACATATATATGTGTATATATATTTATATATACATATATATATGTATATATATGTATATATATGTATATATATACATATATATATATATATTATATATATGTATATATCTATATACTATATATATGTATGTATATATAAATATATATATATATGTATATATCAAACGCCAAACTAGACCGTCCAGGTTGAAATGCCATCATATTCGTAATCAGATTGCAAGATACTCAACAACATAGATGTGCCTTGACTTCCGAGAGAGTTTTCGTAGGTCGAAAATGTCGTAACTCGAATATAAGCTGAAGTGCAGTGGTCCCGTACTATAAACATTATATGATTATATAAAACGTATATATGTACAGGTATATATATATATATATATATATATATATATATATATATATATGTATATATATATATGTGTGTGTGTGTGTGTGTGTGTGTGTGTGTGTGTGTGTGTGTGTGTGTGTGTGTGTGTGTGTGTGTATACATATATTCATCGTACATTATAATTATTCAACGTTAGTGTAATACACCCTCACAGTGCAAAAGAAACTAAAGATTGACCCGTGTCCTCATCCGTACAATTGGAGTTGTCAGGCTTTAACACTGCTAATTATCTTTTTCATTTTTCAAGTTGCTGCATTTCCACATCAATGCATCACTGTGGCTCACTCCAGAAATTCTATATTAGCGCTCTTTTAACGATAGGGAGGAACCAGGATTCAAGGGGATTTGTTGCTGCTCGAGATTCTTGTCTGACAGGGATCAATGACTTTTTTAGTTTATCATTTGATTAATTTATCTGTTTATATATCTACTTATTTATTTACTTATTTTCTATCTTTATTTGTTTATCAAATTATTTATGTATATATTCATTCATTTATTTCTTTATCTATGTGTTTATTTATGTATCTATTCATTCAATCATCTATTTACTCGTTCATTCATCTACTTATTGATTGTTTGATTTGCATAGTTATTTTTTTCAACAACTGCAGTCTTACTGGAAGGGCACAAGGAAACAAAATGTCCTTTCTAAAATCTAAAAATAATGAGACAGGAAATTATCTCTTCTTCCATGATGTCTGACAGCGAGAGTTAAAAGATGTGACAAACACTTCCTACTTACGTATTCCATGGCAATGACGAGGCAGTTTCCTTCCTCACCAGTTCGGTTCGACAGCGGATCTGATGATAAAGAGTCGAAGAAGAGAGTCTGAGATGTGGAAAGAGTGGGAAGCAGTGGCGTAACTAAAGAGAAAACAGAGACAAATCCCTTCGGACTACGTCAGAACATCATTCACACTTACTCCCTCACCCCCCCCCACTCTATCCCCCACCCACTCTCATGCATCACAGCATCATCCATGCACAACCATTCTCCATTCACCACTATCTTCTGTCTTTTCCCTTCCTTCCTCAACAGACATTCCCCTATTTCCCAATACTCCCTTTATCCCATCTATCCATCTCATCCTTGGTCTCCCCCCATATTCACTCCTCCACGTCTGCCTTCCACACCTCTTTTACTTATCTTTCTTCGCTCATTCTTTCCATGTGTCCAAACCATCCCAATACTCTTTCACCAACCCTATCTCCCAACTCCCTTTCCACCCCCGATCTCCTCCTCACCTCCTCGTTTCTCTCTCTATCCAACCTAGTAACCCCTACCATAATTCTCAGGTATTTCATCTCAAACACACTCAAACTCTTCCTCTCTTACGTTCCATGTTTCTGCCATATACAGTGCTGTCGGCAAATCACTCCTTCATACAATCTTCTCTAAGCATCCATTCCCAAATGTCATCACACTTTTTAATCCCCCCAAGGTATTTACTTGCTTCTCTCAATATATATTCTACTTCCACCTCCACTCTTCCCTTTCCTGCCACATTAGCACCCAAGTATCTAAAGCTACCCACTTTCTTCAGTCTCTCTCCCTTAATGTTAACTTCCAATTTGCTGCCATTCTCTCCTCTTGTACATCTCATCACCTTACTTTTACCCACATTTATCTTCAACTTTCTTCTTTCGTACACCTTCCCAAACTCCGTCACTAACTTCTTTAATCCCTCCTCTGATCCTGCTACAAGCGCAGTGTCGTCAGCAAACAACAACTGGCTTATCTCCCATTTTTCTCCATTTTCTTTCAATATCTCCAAAACCCTCCCCATTACCCCTGCGTTTACCTCTCGCACCACCACATCCATGTATAAAGCGTTTACCTCTCAAACCACCCCATCTATGTATAAACTGAACAGCCAAAGCGACATAACATATTCCTGTCGAAGTCCCACCTTTACGTCAGACCACTCACTCTCTTCATTTCTAATTCTAACACAGGCTCAACTACTCTCGTAAAAACTCTTGACTGCTCTCAACAACTTTCTTCCTATCTATAATGTATATATATATATATATATATATATATATATATATATATATATATAAATATATTGCAAAAATAATCACAATAACGCGTGACGAAAAGACATTGCAAAAACCACAGGGAAATTAAAGTCGGAATACTGAACGTCTTCGTCTATTACGACATCCAAGTACTCTGAGGATATCGTAATAGACGAAAACGTTCAGTATTCCGACTTTAATTTCCCTGTGGTTTCTGCAATATTATATATATATATATATATATATATATATAAATATATATGAATATATATAAATATATGTATATACATATATATATGCATATATATATACATATATATATATATATATATGTATATATGTATATATATCATTCTTGAGGAGTACAGGCGCCGGCACCTCTCATTTCATTGACAATATATCAAAATCATATTTTCGAACCCATGCTTGTAACATCCTCAAACGAATCACAATAATATTTTTTCTAAGTGTTTAAAAAACTGCTTTCATTATTTGCCAGGTAGTCATAAGAAACACCTGTCATTTAATGTACACAAGAACTCAAGTTAATATCTTGGTGTGTAATCTCAAAATACATTTGAGAAGATGTTATGTTCGTTTGAAATATATTTCATGTTACTGTTATAACATCCGGTGATAAATTTCTTGTGTCGTTTCTGATTAATATCTCTTGCATCGGCCATGATAGTAAAGAATGTTTACATCAACGACCTCTAGTTTAGGTATTTTTTGCAATGGCCATCACTGTCAAATGTATCCATGGATGGTCCATAGTCGAGGATATTCCTTGTAATGGGCCTGGTGATCAAGAATGTTTCATGCAATGGCCCATATAATGCATGGTTTTTGAACGGCGCCTAATAGTCAGGACATTTCTTAATACGGTCCTGATATCTTAGGTCATCTCTTGCAGCGACTAATAGCTTATGTTTCCTATAATGGTTCAAATGGTTTCTAAAATTATCTTCTGTAACGGCCCAAAAAATAATCCTAAGTTATTTCTTGTGAAAAAAACAAAAAACAAAACACAAGGTGCGAGATCAGGGTGATCTCGCTGACCTCACCCCCTGAGATTATCATTATTATTATTATTTTTCTGTGGGGTTATTTTAAATCACGAGTGTATAATCATTGACCCCAAACTCTTGAAACCCATAAGGTAGTTATTCAGCAGGAAATAGCCTTGTTCCAACCGACATGACCCGTCGATCCATGGTAGACTTCAAAAACCATCACTATGTATGGACAGTATCCACAATTTGGAGAATGTCGTCTTTAAAAGAAGATTGAAGAAAATATGCATTGAATGATGTTTCATTTGTGCAAATATTTTGAATATATATAAGAAATATATTTATCTTTGAAATGTAGGATTCTTTTATGGGAGTCACCTTATTCATACTGTATATTTAGACAGTGTCTATATCTACATACGTACCTACTTTATCCTGCCTTACAAGAGCCATGTTGCTGGGAAGAGTCGGCTATTTCTTCCAATTCAAGGTATTTTAGTCACGATCTGAATTAGGAACTGAGTAGGATTTCAGCCACTTCTGTAACAGAAACTGAAGGTGTCCCCGATGACTCGACAGTCAGAACAAAAACCTAATGTAGAAATCGTAAGCAGTAGATTAAGACCACCTTGCCGGGCGGTTTGCGTGTGTTCCCCACGGCCATGCCCTGCTCTTTTATAACGAAAAGGCAAGAGGCTTACATCACTTTTGCTGAATCCTGATTGGCTGAAAGCATTGATTAGCCTCGCGAGCGCTTCGGACTCTCGGGAAAGGAATTTTGAAATAGTAAATATTCACTTTAGGACAGTTCTATGTAACCTATTTTCATTGGGTAAAGTCTATCTAAAAAATTCACAGCTATCCATGAGTTATTTGTTGTTGCTGCAGTCTGGAGAGTTTATTAAGTCAAGAGGAAAAAAACACCAGTTGAGTCATGAACTTGACACCTTCAACACGGTAACGCGTGGTATTTTGCTCTGGCGAGCGAAGAAGACTACGTTCAGCTGAAGGATGGACCCGTGACAGAGCGAGGTCACCAACGACGGAGGCCCCGTTTTGTCTCAAGTCCTGCCTCCAGCTGAAGAGAAACCATCCCCAGGCGGTGGCAAGATAGAAAAAAAAAAAAAAAAAAAAATCAGTCCCGATACTCCAAAGTTCAACTGATACCCCCTCTCTAATATCAGTTTGCCACTCCCGTCATTTAACTTTTAATTTTCAGTACAAAAGAGCAAAAAAGACGGCTATAAACAAATAGCTGAATTGTATGGACTCTTTTTATTCTATACTGAGTAAATAAATGAATGAAGTACAACTCTTCATATACAAAAAAAAAAAAAAAAAAAAAAAAAAATCAGGATGCCTTTTTCGATACCCCCAAGAACCAGATTTGATTCCCCCTTGGGGTATTGAGGCACTACTAGAGGAACACCCGATCTATAACATCATGAGAAAGAGGAAGGGAAGATCAGAGACCGAAGATGAGGATGGAGGGGGGAGGGGAGAGAGAATGAGAGATGAAGGGTCAGGTGTAATTACTAAGCAATTACCACGAAATTATTGGGTCCTCTAATTACTCTTTGGGGGAACGAAAGGCAACTATGGCCACTTTATTTGAATTTGGCGGATGCTTTTGTTCATTTATATTGCTGATCAGTTGCTGAACAGTCTCGTTGAATTATATTTGTTCATGCGTACATTCATATTTTTAGAGCAAATTCTAATTCTTCTACAGATGAATTTACTGACTCAACTATGCTCTTCGACTAGTAAAGCTCTTGGTAAAATTCTTCTACTCTTTTTATCATTATGTATCTGCACTTAATGACCTCTCCATTTCTATCTTTCAAGCATATCGTTTGCTCTCTTTCTAAGGAATGTCTGCGTTCGGTCCCTGTAATACTTTACGAATAGTTTCCTTTATTATCGTCCATTTTTCTCTTTCTTTTCTCTGATCTCTACCTTTTGTTAAGCTTGTTTAGTTCTACTCTTTCTATTTTGTCTCTCCTGCTTTTAATCCGCATAGTCCTTCTTTTAATAAGGTCATTTGTAGCTTTAGAGTACTTGTTTTCTCTGATATTTTTTGTACTTCCTGTTTCTTCATGCCAATTCTCTAATAGACATAGACATAGACATAGAAGGGTCCCGGATGAGGCTATTGAGCCTGTGACTCCGGCTCTAAATGACTAAAACTTAGGTAATCTGGGGTCTAGTGGTCACTGTGGTCACTGTGGTCTAGGTGTTTGTTATTTATTTGAGCTGTGTAATCGAATATTTGATCTTGATGTTTCCATACACTATCCAATCTCTTTTCAAAACTCACGACTGAATTTGCATTCACAACATGATCAGGAAGACTATTCCAGTTGTTCACAACACGACTGCAGAAAGTGGATTTCCTGATGTCCAATCTTGGGCGCTGCTTGTAGAGCCTCTGGGTGTGTCCTCGAGTCACTGAACCGGCAAGTACAATACATAATCCCCTGCTCACTTCACTATCATATAAATTGTTCACAATTTAAAATTCATACTTTCGACTTTATTTATGACCGTAAGATTGCTATCGCTCTTACTCTCATCTCTCAAGTCTATTTACATCCTATACGCTTTTGGAAGATGTTCATTGTTCTCATATTGTAGTTCTCTGCAAAATTGACTAACATCTTGCCTCTGTCCTTTCTTTTACCTACTCCAAACTTCCCAATGCACGACTCGTCTCCCATCTTCTTCCCCACCTTAGCATTAAAGTCACCTATTACCAACGTGTACTTACTTTTTTCTTGATCCATTATCTGACTTAAATCATCATAGAAGGACTCGAGAAGTGGTGTTTAAATCTGGATTATTTTTAAAGTGTAGCTTTTACTCAGCCTGATCACAAGAGCAAGTTGGGTGAGACAGCAGGCTAGAGTGAAAGCTATCGTAGAGGCGGTAAAAGAGAGGAAGTGGAATTGGGCAGGTAAGTTAGAGTGAACGACTGATGAGCGATGGAGCAAGTGAGTGGACGCCGTGAGATGGGAAGTGTGGAAGGAGACCAGACAGAAGGTGGAGAGACGAGATTGAGAAGTTTGCAGGAGTGATGTGGCAGAGGTTGGCGCGGTCGTGTGAATCATGAAATGCTATGAAAGAGGCCTTTGTTCAACAGTGGACTCAGGATGGCTGATTTGATTGATTGGCATTCTGCTATGATTTTAGGTGAAAGGACAAGGTATTTTTTCTAATTAGATTAATTTTGTTTATTTCTTATCATCATCATCATCATCATCATCATCATCATCATCATCATCATCATCATCATCATCATCATCATCATCATCATCATCATCATCATCATCATCATCATCATCATCATCATCATCATCATCATCATCATCATCATCATCATCATCATCATCATCATCATCATCATCATCATCATCATCATCATCATCATCATTGTTAATATCATTATCATGACTACCATCATTGTTATTATAATTTTTGTCATTGTGTATATCCTACCAAGACTCTTCATTAATCAACAGATATTTTTTGCACACTTTATCATTTCCGTGCTCTGGGGAGCTATGCTCGTGGTGTCCCGTCTTCATATCTCGTTTTATCTAGACTGTTTTTTAATTTGTGTATTGTTTTTGCACACACCACTTTCTCATCTAACTTGTTCCAAACGTCTATTACTCTGTGGGGAAAACTGTTCTTTTTCAGGTCTCTTCTATAACTGTCTTTCTTGATTTTTTTGTGTCCTCTTGTATTTCTACTATCACATTTTATTAGATCCTTTCTATGCCTTTCATGATTCTATAAATAGTTATCAAGTCTCCTCTCTCTCTTCTTTGCTCCATGTCTGTAGCTCAAGTTTTACTAGTCTCTCTTCATATGATAGTTCTGAGAGTGTTAGTGCCAATTTCGTAATTGCTCTTTGTATTCTTTCAAGTTTTGTTATACATTTTTTTGTACTTGGTGACCACGTCGTCGCTGCATAATCCAATCTTGGTCTTATCAAAGTGACTAGTATTTTCTTCACCATTTCTTCGTCCAGGTATGTAAATGCCACCTTGACTGTTCTTATCAAATTATAAGTGTCTCCAAAAATTTTGTTTATATGTTTTTCAGGGGACATATTATTCATAATAATGACTCCCAGGTCCTTCTCATTTTCTACTTTTTTAATTCTTCTTCTCCCAATATATATGATCCCACTATTATTTTTTTTGTTTCTTCCAAATTCCATTATACTACACTTCTTAATATTGAATTCCATCCCCTACTTCCTACTCCATTTCCATACTTTATTGAGATCACTCTGTAGCGACTCACAATCTTCTTCAGTGTTCACTTTTTTCAACAATTTTGAATCATCCGCAAAGAAGCTCATATAACTTTTAATTCCTTTATCCATATCATTAATATATATAGCAAACATTATTTGGGCCAGGACTGTTCCTTGTGGAACACCACTTCTCACTTCATTCCAATGAGAGTGTTTGTCTCTTATCACCACTCTCATTTTTCTTTCATGCAAGAAGTCTTCCATCCACTTCAGCAGTTTGCCCTGTATTCCTCCTGCAGTTTCTAATTTCTTTAGCAACTTTTTATGTGGCACCTTATCAAAAGCTTTTTTCAGGTCTAGAATTGCACAATCAGCCCATCCATCTCTTTCTTGTATTACATCTATTAGACTTGAATAGAAATACATTAAGTTTGTGACGCATGATCGTCCTTGTCTAAATCTAAATTGCCTTGGATTTAGTACGTTGTTTTTTCCAAATGCCTTACCCATCTAATTTTGACAATTCTTTCACAAATTTTAGCTATCGTACTTGTAAGAGAGACCGGTCTATAGTTAGTAGGGTCTTCCTTGTTTCCCTCTTTATATATTGGTACTATATTTGCTCTTTTCCAATCTTCTGGAACTTTTCCTTCTTTCAATGAACTGTTTATTAGACTATGTATTTTGTCTGTTAGTTGATTCCTGCATTCTCTCAAAATCCAGCTAGCCATTTCATTTGGTCCATGCGGTTTTCGGACATCGAGATTACTCAAGTAATTCATTATTTCATTCCTTGATACTTCTATCTCTTTCATTGGGGGACTTTCTCCTCCCACTCGATATCTCTAGGTTGTATGTTCACTCGTAAACACCGATTTAAAATGCTTGTTCATAATTTCTGCCATTTCCATTTCCTCTGTGTATTCAACTCCTCCTTGTCGTAGTTTTTTCTAATTCTTGTTTGTTTTTATGTTTGTTGTTTACAAATCTGTAAAATAGTTTTGGTTGATCTTTACATTTTTTATGACATCTTTTTCGTATTCTATCTTTTCTTCTCTGCACACTTGTACATATTCATTTCTATAACTAGTATATGTTTTCCATTTTCAGGTCTTTTTTCTTTCCTCCATTTTATCCAAGCTTTATCCCTTTTATCTTTTAACTCCCTACATCTTTTGTTGTACTTTATATATTCTTTTTCTTGCTTTTGTCTTGGAACATACTTTTCCACTCCTTATAAATTTTTGTCAAAATATTCCATTTCTCTTCTACTGTTGTTTCCTCCTTGTGTATTCTTTACCAGTCTGCTTTTTGAAAGAATTATCTTATTTTATCAAAATTTGTTTTTCATACATCAATCTTACCTTTCTATATTGTTCTTTTTTCATGTATTTTTCCTCATTTAGTTCCAGTTCAACCAATATGTGGTCACTTTTACTTATTGGTGTCTTATATTCAATCTTGTCCACTATTTCGGGCTCTGATGTGATTATTAGGTCCAGTCTCGATGGTTCTTCCTCATTTCTATACCTAGTATTCTCTTGTATCCATTGCGTCATTGTATGTTCTATAATCATATCAAGTAGTACACTTCCCCATAGGTCGTCTCCACCCTTCACTGTCATCTCTTCCCAGCAGATTTCTTTACAATTAAAGTCACCCATTATACCATTATAACTATTCTTCCTCCATCTTCCATTATCTTATTTAGTGTTATCCTTGTGTCTTCTAACATATTTTTGTGTTCTTTCTCTTCCCACGAAGCCGTTTTAGGAGGCACATAATTTACTACAAACTTCCTGCTCTTCCCATCCCTGTCCTCCACTTCCATCACAATCATCTCTACTCCATTCTTTCCATATGTGACATTCCTCACATTTATATCCTTCTTAGTCAGGAACATAACTCCACCCCCTTGTTTTACCTCTCTGTTTCTAATCCAATAATTATATGCACCATGTCCTACACTGTTGGGTGGTAGTGGACCTTTCAATTTTGTCTCTACAATTCCCATTATGTCCGGTTCTTTTTCCTTCAGGTAATCATTCAGTTCGTTCAAGCCTGTTATTAAGCCATCTATATTTGTGTAAGACACTTTTAATTTTCTGCTACTTCCATTGTGTTTTCTGTTTCCCTTCTGTTTTTCTCTGCTATGAACCATTTCCTCACTTTCATATTCACTACTCTCCAATAGAATTTCTCTTTTTCTGACTGTTCTTTTCTCGTTTTTTTCCTTAGCTTCTAGTCTTTTTGTTTTCTCATCCTCTCTTTCCTCTTTATTCATTTCTCTTTTTATCCATACCTGTTTATATTGATCACTGTCTGCTAGTTTCCCTGTTTTTGCTAAGATATTCTCTGCTGTCGTTTGTGACCTGAATTTAACCTTAATTGGTCTGGTCTTATCTGTATTGTATTTCCCTAGTCTATATATTTCTTCTATTTCTTTCCCTGTTTCTGGTTCATCTTCTTGAACTACTTCTAATATCTTATTTACTTTTTCCTTTTCCTCCTTTATTCTTGTAGTCCTATTTGGATTATACTTCTCTTCCATCCCTAATATAATTATACATTTCTTTTTATCCGCTAAGTCTCTTACTATATTCTCCTTCTCCCTCATCACTTTAATAACTGTGTCCTTAGTTTGTTCTTTCATCTGCTATTCCACTATACCTCTAAATTCCATTTTATTGTTCTCTTGTACTTTTTTCCAACCACTAACCTCTTTTGCTATGGACTCTTTATTCTCTTTATTATTCCTATTTAATTCCTCAATCTCATTCTTTACTTCTCTTAACTCTCTTTATGATTCTTCTATTTCTTTCTTTAGTTAGTTTTTGATTCTCCTTTTTTATTTCTTCCAGTTTATCAACTCTTTGGGTAACTAGCGTTCATTGGTTAAACCTAACCTCCCATGTTTCGTTCATTTCTTTTAGTTTCTCCTCTAGATTTACTAGTCGGGGGAGGTTGTCATTTCCTCCCTCATTAAATCCATAGAAATAATTATCTTCACCTTCCATTGCGCTGCTCTTATCTATATTTCTATTTTTTACATTTGTACTAATATCTTCGACTTCACCACTGTTGTCTGCCTCTCTCTTGTTGACATGCCGTCTGACCTCCTGGGCCCATTCGTCCCCTTCCATATTTCCTTCCATTTTCCTCAGTAATCCCTCTCCTTCTCCTTTTTCTTCACCTTCCCACTACACCACGAGCTTTCCCCTTCCCTATTAATACAATATAGGTACTCCATCGTCGTTGAGATCCACGAAAATTGTAGATTTTTTCGGAGTCCAAACTTCATTGTCACTTCGACCGACGTGTGTGTGTGTATGTGTGTGTGTGTGTGTGTGTGTGTATGTGTGTGTGTGTGTGTGTGTGTGTGTGTGTGTGTGTGTGTGTGTGTGTGTGTGTGTGTGTGTGTGTGTGTGTGAGTGTGTGTGTGTGTGCGTGTGTGTGTGTGTGTGTGTGTGTGTGTGTGTGTGTGTGTGTGTGTGTGTGTGTGTGTGTGTGTGTGTGTGTGTGTGTGTGTGTGTGTGTGTGCGTGTGTGTGTGTGTGTTTTCACCTTGGTCTTTCACCTTGGTCTTTGGATCACGTGTTGGACTCGTGATCGACAGCAATTTCCCTCCCTATGGGTAATGCTATGACCTTACACGCACACACACACACCCAACTCCACGCCCACGAGAGTTAGAGTAACGACTCGAAGTGCAGCGATACTGAAATAATTTCAGCCCTGGGCCCGTACTGACAGTCTGGGACTCTACCAACCGCGCCACCGAGTCGTGCGTGTGTGTGTGTGTGTGTGTGTGTGTGTGTGTGTGTGTGTGTGTGTGTGTGTGTGTGTGTGTGTGTGTGTGTGTGTGTGTGTGTGTGTGTGTGTGTGTGTATGTGTAAATATATATATATATATATATATATATATATATATATATACATATATACATATATATATATATATATATATATATACAAAGGATTACAAAGGCGGAGCATACCGACAGGAGACCTTTTGATCCATATCTAAGTCGGATGCGAAAAAAAATCATAATAATGAAATAACAAATAAAAACTATAATAATGTAAATAACAAATAAAATACATAAATAAATGCATAGGTATAGTTAAATAATAAACAAACAGGTAAATAGTAAATAATAATAAATTAACATATAACTAATAATAAATGAAAATCACAGACAAAAGATAACAAGACAAAAACAAATAATGTAAGATGAATTATAATCATTACAGCATCTTACTTAGGTATTTATCTAAATGATTCTTAAAGCTTCGAACTGAACTACATTGTGCAGGAAGTTTATTCCATTCATTAACTACACGGTTGGCAAAGTTGTTTCTACCTACTTCCAAATTGAATCTATTTCTGACAGTTTGAGACCATTGTTTCTTGTCTGATTCTCATTCAATGTGAAAATTTGGTCACTTTTGATGTTGTCAATTCCATTTAAAATCTTAAAGACCTGTATCAAGTCACCTCTGAGTCTACGCTTATTTAGGAAAAACAGATTCATGTGTTTTAGTCGATTTTCGTATGATTTATTTTTGATATTTGGAATCAGTTTTGTGGCTCGCCGTTGTACTTTTTCCAGTCTGTCATTGTCTTTAATGAGATTCGGTGCCCATACGGAAACAGCATATTCCAAATGTGGACGAACTAACAATTTATATAGCTTCTTAATGAGTGATGGACTTTTGAAATCAAAAGATCGCGCAATCAGTCCCAGAATCTTATTTGCTTTTTCAGAGGCTAAAATACACTGCTTGGATGATTTGAGGTCATTACTGATAATTACGCCGAGATCTTTTTCACTATCCACTTTTGTTAACGAATTTCCAAATAACTTGTAATCCTCCTTACTGTTATTTTTACCTATGTGCATTACCTTGCATTTACTTGTGTTAAATTTCATTAGCCACTTTTCAGACCATTGCTGTAATTTATCTAAATCTTCTTGAATATCTAATTGGTTTGAGTGATCATTTGCCACTCCGCACAGTTTTGTATCATCAGCAAATTTGGAAACAGTAGATTTTAGTCCATGGTCTATATCATTTATATATACTATGAATAGAAGTGGCCCAAGAACGGAACCCTGAGGAACTCCACTTGTAACATTTTTCCATCCAGAATTTTTTCCATTTAAAACAACTCTCTGTTTTCGACCATTCAACCAATTACTAGTCCAACTTAATAGGCTACCACTTATTCCGTGTAAAGCTAATTTAGTAAGTAGTCTTTCGTGTGGGACGGTATCAAAAGCTTTTGCAAAGTCTAGATATATTAAATCTATATTGTTTCTTTTGTCATAACTCGAGATAACTGTGTTGTAGAATTCGAGTAAGTTAGTCACGCAAGAACGTTTCCGTCTGAAACCATGCTGGCTATCATTTATCAAACGGTTACTTTCTAAATGATGTTCGATAGCATCTCTGATGATAATTTCCATCTTTTTTCCTACGATCAAAATCAAACTTATAGGCCTATAGTTATTTGGTTTCTTTTTGTCACCTTTTTTTAATATGGGAGTAACGTTAGCTAGCTTCCATTCTCTTGGGACATCTCCGGATATGATGGATTTCTTGAAAATAATTTCTAATGGAACAACAATCTCATTTTTCATTTCCTTTAAGATTCTTGGATGCCAACCGTCAGGCCCTGGTGTTTTATTAACTTTGAGTTTGTCTATACACCTTTTAATTTTTTCTTTTGTTATATTTACCGTAGTGAGTAAGTTTACCCTAGACTTTTCACAGGTTTCAGTTTGGAATTCACTTTGAGGTGTTTCGCTTACGAATACCGAGCTAAAATAATTGTTTAACATATTACACACTCCTTCATTTGAATATTCAAGTTGACCGTCAGCAGATAATAGTGGACCAATGTGATTCCTAAATATATGTGTGTGTGTGTGTGTGTGTGTGTATATATATGTATCTATATATATATATTATAAATATATATGTTTATATATATATATATATATATATATATATATATATATATATATTGAAAAATGTAAGACAGATGAGTGGATGGGTGGTGAGATAAACACAGGGAACCGTTTAGGGATTTAATCTGACGTTTCGTCCTTACCAGGACTTCTTCAGAGTACATGCACATTCAAATCATTCACCCCCTAAATACCCGCCGAATCTATCCGCGTTCCACCATGATCGACCTGACCTCTCGTCCTCCTACGCTCTGCCTCGCGAAGTACCAAGCGGCTCGCCGTCTTTGTTAATTTAATAAACCCATCGCGGTGGTTGTTGTTCGGATGGGAAGCGATGTAAGCTGCTTCAGTTATTTTCCTTCTTTTCTTATGAAGTCCTTTCTGCAGCACCTCTACTTTGTTCCAGTCTGGTAAGTGGCCGTGAGTATCTACATGAACCACTAGCGAGTTTGATACTCGGTGTGCCTTGATGTCATTCCTGTGCTCAATTGTCCGTTTCTTAATACCTCGGCTGGTTTCCCCGTAGTAGCTCACAGGACAGTTTCCACACGGTATCTTGTAGACGACACTGTTTTCTTCCCCGTTGGCCACGACTTTATTCTGGTTCTTAACAATGTCTCCTATTCTCATTCCCGTGCTGATCGCAATCTTGATACCGGCTGTAGTGAGCAACTGTCCTAACGCGCCTGAGTGGCTCGAGTTTGGCACGGACAAATAATCCCTACTACCATTTTCAGTCACATCTCCTCTGTTCCGTATGCTTCTTTTTGCTATCTTTAAAGCCTTTTCTCTAAGTCGGTACAACAGCCCTTCCGGATAACAGAGTTTGGTGAAAACGTTGAAAATGTAATCTATTTCATCTTTAATAAATTCTTCACTACAAATGCGGTATGCTCTCAGGAAGAATCCTATTACTACTCCACTCTTTATTCTCTCGTTGTGGCCTGAGTAGTAGTGAATGATGTCGTCTTTATTTGTACTTTTTCTATGAACCGAGAATGCGGTCTTGTTCTCTTTCCTCCAGATGACGGTGTCGAGGAAGGCCAATTTGTTATTTGTCTCGTGTTCAACAGTGAATTGGATGTTTCGTTCGACATTATTCAATCTCCTCAATTTGTTGTCCAAATTGGTGTTCTTGGGGGCCACGACTAAGACATCATCCACATATCGAAACCAGGAGGTGTTTCGACCCATTATTTTTACAAAATGATCCCTCTCTAAAACTTCCATATAGAGGGTGGCTAAAACAGCACTGAGGGGGCTCCCCATCGCAAGGCCTCTACACTGGCTGTATTCCTCTCCGTTGAAAACGAAGGGACCAAATCTCACACATAGCGATATAAGTTTTAAGAAATCTGCCTTTCCTATGGGTAGAGCCTCGTCATCCATATCTCTAACTACCTCTCTTGCTGCTTTTAAAGCCTCTTCCACGCAAACATTTGTGAATAAGGCTGTGACATCATACGAAGCCATATTTTTTCCCGAAATGTCCATATCCTTTATTCTGTGAATGAGGTCACTGGAATTTTTCAGGTGGGCGCTACTTATTAATCCCAGTCTGTTGGACAGGGGTTTCGCCAGACATTTGGCCAACCTATGCGGAGCACTACGTATGCCTGAAGTGATGGGTCTCATCGGGATGTTGGGCTTGTGGGTTTTCGGGAGCCCGCGCATACAAGGTGGTCTCGGGGCTTCCTCCAGTAGTCCTATCAGTTTTTTGCCCCTTTGGGTCTTCGAGAGTATCTTCCTGGCCTCTTTCTTAAAACTTTCCCCTTCCATTGCAGCGTGACCTTGATATTTCCTTTCATACGT
>NC_134809.1:41564947-41574947 GCF_046742065.1 Oratosquilla oratoria | reverse complement strand
TTTGTGGTGATTCTCAGATTTAGGATCATCGTTTATGATTTTCTGGTTTTCCCTAAATGAATGCATTTTTTTAGTGGAGAATTGAGTTATACATAAAATGAGGCTATGCGGTATGCGGTCTGCTGTCTGCTGCTCTGTGCTTCAGGTATTGTGCGGACTAGAGTTGACAGAGTCTGCACCCTTACAAGAGATAAACATATTTGCAATCACGTCTTGAGAGCAGGAAATTGAACTACTAGTCAAAACGATTTCAAAATAAAGGACAAACAGTGTAATTTCAAATGTCAATAAAGGACAAGGACAAATAGAGCTGAATAAAGGACTGTCCTTTGAAATAAAGGACGGTTGGCAACCCTACATAACCTCGACCAACGCGCATGAGGAGTTACAATCCAAATGCAGATATACTTCATTGATAATGGCTTCTCTACTCAGCCATAACTCTTCGTTGCTAACAGCTACCTCTGGTGGCATACATGTTACCAATACCAATGGATTAGCAATACTAATACGAGTGTCTACATTTCACATTTCTTAGCATAGGCTCATAATCTTCAGCGAAGTCATTTCGGCAGGCAATGGCGTCTTCGGAAAATGAAGACGGGGAAGGGTGCACCTAAAAGGGGTTCGTTCTACTTTGATGCAAGACCA
Organism: Oratosquilla oratoria; assembly: GCF_046742065.1. NCBI lineage: Eukaryota > Metazoa > Arthropoda > Malacostraca > Stomatopoda > Squillidae > Oratosquilla > Oratosquilla oratoria. Next base: position 41,574,296 of record NC_134809.1, on the reverse strand, counting down.
TTCCCTTTCACATCTGGAAAATTGGCTGGCTTCAGGGAGAACAGCACTGGCCTCTTTTTGAAATATTCAAAAGGTTAATTAGGTATAATTAGAGTGGACGAACCACTCACTCTGTTACGGCAGGAGGTAATCAAAGATCATTACGATCGCCATTTATGCCAGGTCTGATTATCTAAGTAGAACAGTGAATTCAGGTAAATTTCTATACAGCTTATATATTTATATATATATTTGTATATATATATATATATATATATATATATATATATATATATATATATATGTGTGTGTGTGTGTGTGTGTGTGTGTGTGTGTGTGTGTGTGTGTGTGTGTGTGTGTGTGTGTGTGTGTGTGTGTGTGTGCATGTATATTTGTGGGCATATATATTTGTGTGCATGTATATTTGTGGGCATGTATATTTGTGTTTATATATATTTGTGTGTGTATATATATTTGTGTATATGAGGTAGACAAGAAGAACCTGGACCTAGATAAACACCTAAGCAAGATGCTATAATGCCCGCCATTTATTTTATATTATTTGTTTATTATTACTTAGTTGATTATTATTTATCATTCATCTGTCCATTTATTATTATTTACTATTTACCTGTTTATTTACTTATTTTATTTATTGTTATTTATATCATTATTATTTCTATTATTCATTTATCATTATCATAATTTTTTTCGCATCCGACCTGGTTATGGACCAAAAGGTCTCCTGTCGGCATGCTCCTCCTTTGTAATCTTTTGTAATCCCAAGGGCGTGTGCGTGGCGACCTGCCAAAGTTGAGCCTTCTGATTTTTTTTTTCACATTTCCGCCTGTGGCGCCCGTACCTTTGGCCTGAGTGGTGTCCAAGTGCAATCACCATAATGACCCCAAATCAATAACAAGAGCTTTGACAAAGCTATTTCTGTTCCTCTACACTCAACACCTGCCTTGACATCTTTGACAACATCATTTCTGTCAACATCTTTAGCAATATCACTTTTGCCAGCATCACTCCAAGGCATCCTTTGACATCACTACTGATAACGCTCCATACTGACAACACCTCCATTGACAACACCACCATTGCCAATGCCTTCTCGGGGGCAACGTTTCCTTTAAGAGCTCCACAGTAGACAACATTACCAAACAACACTGCCAGGCAACATTTCACTATTACCACACTTACCAACAAAACCACTGACAACAAATCTAAAGACAGTGTCATTGTTAATAAAACTCTAAACCTTACGAGCTTTGTGGACCCTTTACATTGACTTCTATATTCAGGGGACCCCTTCATACGGGATTATATAGGATACAGTCACTTTTCCTAAGCATTTATTGATAGAAACATTATAATATATCATGCAAACCATCGCCACATTCTGAGAGACGCAACTGTCCAGGGAAAACTAGGACAAAAACTGGACATTTTGATTAAGACACATCGTGTAATCATGAGAATTGTGGAGACGAAATTAAAAGTTCCACTACCACCAAATACTGTGGGAAAAGGTTTATACAACCACTGGATAAAAAATAGAAAGGAGAAATAGGGTGGAGGAGTCATGTTTTTGACTAAGAAAGGCTTAAATGTGACAAAGATAACAGAAGGAAAAAATAATGTGGAATTGATTATGATAAAAGTTAAAAACAGTGACATGAAAAGTAGAAAATTTGTAGTAATATATGTGCCCCCAAAAACATATTCTAAGACAGAGAGTGACCATTCCAAAATGTCGGAAAACACAAAGTATGCATTAAATGAATAACTGAATGAAGGAGGAAACAGAATAATTATAGGTGACTTTAACTCTAAAGAAATATGTAGGGAAGAGATGACAATGAAAGGTGGAGAGAACCTTTGAGAAAATATACTACTAGATATGACTATTGAATACACAATGACTCAATGGGTAAAGGAAAATACCAGGTATAGAAACAATGAAGAGCCTTCGAAACTAGACTTAATATTTACGTCAGAGCCTGAAATTGTGGATAAAATGGAATACAAGACACCAATTGGAAAGAGTGACCACATACTAATAGAGTTCGAACTAAAATAAGAAATTTATTTGGAAAGAAATGAGAAACACATACACACAAAAAGAAGACTAATGTACAACAAAACAGATTTTGAGAAACTCAAAAAATTCTTTCAAAAAGTAAATTGTGAAAACTTCTTAAATGAAGAAACAAAGATGGAAGAGAAATTAAATATATTAAAAGAAATATATAGAGAAGGAATAGATAAATACGCACCAAAGCAAAAGCAGGAAAGGGTGTACATTAAGTGCTGGTACAACAAAAAATGTAGTGAGGCAAAAGATAAAAGAGACAAAGCTTGGAAAGATGGAAAAAAAAAAACGGGTAAGTGGGAAATACATATCAAACTAAAAAATGAATATGTAAAAATACGCAGCGAAGGAAAAAGGAACTACAAAAAGACATAATAGACAAATGTAAGGACCGGCCTAAATCATTCTGCAGGTATGTAAATGGTCAATTAAAAAAATAAACAAGACATAGTGAAACTGCGTCTACGGGAATGGGGAATATATAGAAGATGTAGAAATGGCTGAAATTATGAACAAACATTTTAAATCTGTATTCACAATTGAAAATACACAAAATTGGGATGAAGGACAGAAAGATCCCCCCAATGAAAGAAATAATTGTGACACAGAAAGAAATAAGGGACCAAATAATAAACCTTGATGTCAGAAAATCACACGGTCCGGATGGAATTGCAAATTGGATACTAAAAGAATGTATAGATGAACTAACGGACAAAATATATAAGATAATAGATTGCTCACTCAAAGAAGGAAAGGTACCACAAGATTGGAAAAATGCAAATATTGTACCAATATATAAAGGGGGAGATAAGGAAGACCCAACAAACTATAGACCGGTCTCCCTTACAAGCACAATAGCTAAAATATGTGAAAAAATTATCAAAAGTAGATGGATTAAACATCTGGAAGAAAATAATATACTGAATCCAAAACAATTTGGCTTTAGACAAGGAAGATCATGTGCCACTAACTTGATTTGTTTTTACTCGAGGCTAATAGACATAATGCAAGAAAGGGATGGATGGGCTGATTGTGCTTTCCTAGATTTACAAAAGGCATTTGATAAAGTACCACACAAAAAGCTACTAAGAAAACTCGAAATAACAGGAGGTATACAAGGAAAGTTATTGAAATGGATGAAACATTTCTTGAACAGGAGAAAAATGAGGGTGATACTTAGAGACAAAACCTCAACCAGGGAAAAAATGATAAGTGGAGTCCCACAAGATTCTGTATTAGCTCCAATAATGTTTGCCATATATATAAATGACATAGTTAAAGGTGTAGAGTGTTATATTAATTTCTTTGCAGATAACGCAAAACGACTAAAGAAAGTAAGTACAGAGAAAGACTGTGAATCACTACATTCCTAGACAAAGTCTAGGAATGGAGCCAAAAGTGGGAAGTGAACTTCAACATCAAGAAATGTAGTATAATGGAGTGTGGGTAAAGTAAAAATAGAATATCAGGGGAATATAAAATTGGTATAAAGAAAGTAAAAAAAAGTTAGCTCGGGAAAAAAAAAAAAAATACCAGACAAGAATATTAACAAAATAGTCGGAGAAACCTACAATTTACTAAAATCAATAAAGGTGACACTGATAAGACCAAGATTGGAATATGTTGCGACACTATGGACAACCAGCACAAAAAAAAAAAAAAAAAAAAAAAGTATATATATATATATATATATATATATATATATAGATATGTATATATATGTATGTATATATAAAGAAATTAGAACGAATCCAAAGAGCAACGACAAAGATGGCACCAACACTTTCAAAATTGGCTAATTAACAAAGATTGTCCAAACTGGAACTACCAACCCTGGAACAAAGAAGAGAAAGAGGAGATCTACTGGCCTTTTACAGAATCATGAAGGGCATGGAAGTCCTTGACAGAGAAGAATTATTAAAGTAGGATAAAAAAAAAAATAAGAGGACATGAAAAGAAACTCAAAAAGGATAGTTATAGAAGAGATAAGACAAAAAAAAATAGTTTCCCACACAGAGTGGTAGATGTCTAGAACAAATTGGACGTAACAATAGTATGTGCAAAAACCATACAATAATTTAAGAACAAACTAGATGCTGAAAGACACAGAGACGGGCACTACGAGCATAGGTCCCTTCCCGTATAATACAACTAGGTAAATACAACTGGGTAAAATACACACACACACACACACACACACACACACACACAGACACCCTGGGGACATAAGACACATAGGATGTGGCTATTGTAGTTTCAAAAGAGAATGTTCATTTTGTATTGACAGACATTCTCCTCTTCACTCTCACACCCCTCAGCCTCACTCTCTTTAAAAATCCCGCCGAGGGCGCTGCAGGAGGCTCGGGAGTTGGTGCGGGAGTGTGTGTGTGTGTATAATTCGGGAGTGAAGCTCCCACGGGCTTTGGTTTGAGCCCGTTTGGTGGGTGATTTGACTTATGAGTGTGTGTGGGCCCAACCACACACACTCATACATTCACAAGATGTGCATACGTACATGAAGTACGTATGCACATCTCAGTGAACGCACCCTACATACTGTAGATGGAACAGTATTTATGGAAAACAGTGAGTTTTATCAATTTGAATAATTTAAAGAGAGAAGGGGGGGGGGTGATTAAATGTATGAGTGTGTGTGGTTTTGGCCACGCCCACTCACACATTTGTTGGATGTGCATACCTATGTGAAATATGTATGCACATCCAGTCACCCTTCCTGACATGCATAATGTAATTTTATAATTTTAGAGGAGGGGCTGACACTCCACCAGCCGACGCAGTTCGTAATCGCTAAGGTGGCGGCATAGGCGACGCACAAGACCCTCAGATGTTGTCGGAGGCCCTCTCCTCAGAAAAGCAGTTGCGGGGCAATGCTTGAGGTAGTGGTTCAGGGTGGCTTCGGGGTGGCTGCAATGGCTGCATCTTCTTTCTTCAGGAGTGGAGTTGGTCTTTATTTCCCAGAAACAACGGTCCTCCAGTCGCAGACGGAAGAGCAGAGTTTCCACTTTTCTTGGTGTGGAGCGAGGAAGTACAAGGGGCTCATAGTCTGTGACTGCCCTGTACCACCTCGCCCTCTCTGACACCTCTGCCTCCAGTCTGTGCTGAAGGAACCGTTGTACCTGATTCAGAGCCCTGGTGCGTAGGCGCAACTGATTTCTGCTGAGAGGGACGACAACATCGACTTCGGGTCTTTTGCGCGCCGCTTCAGCCGCGGCGTCGTCTAGATCATTACCTGGGACTCCTAAGTGGCTTGGCACCCAGTAGAGCGTAATACTACTGCCTTGCTGATGCAGCTTCAGCAGGAGTGCTAGGATGGAGGTCAGTAGGCGTACATTGTCGCTGGGCTGTATCGATTCTAAGCTGCCTAGCAAAGACTGTGAATCCGTGTGGATCACCACAGGACCAGCTCGAGATATTAGAGCATGCTCTAACGCTCCTTGGACCGCTATGGCCTCAGCTTGGAGAGTGGACGCATGATCAGATACTCTCCTGCCGTAGGTCAAACCATCCGTCACAAAAGCAGCCCCCGCACTGCGAGGCCTGTTGGGGTCTACGGAGCCATCCGTGTAATAGACCGCCGTTCCAGGTCTCGACAGTGCGCGGACGCCTTGTAGGGCCTGTGCTCGTACTCTTTCCTGATCACATAACTTCTTCTTACTGGGAAGCTTTGTGACAACGAAAGTTGCAGGTATCGACAGCCATGGTGGTGGGGGCTTGAACTCTGGATGTGGAGAGTCCCTACCCTTCTCAAGGAGAGTGCTGGTGAGCCTGAAGGAGTCCAGGATCCCTGCCGCCTGTGCCAGCCAGGTATCGGAGTGGATAAAAGTACCCACCCGTCCCAGCTCTGTCACAAGGCTCTGACTCAGCTCAGTTATCCTGGGGCTCTGGACCAACTTGGCAAGAAAGTCGACCTCCAGCCTTCTGACCCGTGATGTTAATGAAGGCAACGAAGCCTCCATTCGGAGGTTAACGATCTTAGTCCAAGGTTGAGCTCCTAGGATAATCATTGCTGCGGCATTTTGGCAAGGCTCCAGGTCTTCAAGCTTGGCAGTCGCCACATTTATGAGAGCTGGGGCAGCGTAGTCCACCAGACTGCGGACTGCGTGCACATAGAATGTGCGAAGGACCCGATGCGTGGCACCGAGTGCCTTCCCCGTCATTGCTCTCATAACTGTGGTTCTTGCCTTCAGTCTCTCCTTGAGATAGGTAAGTTCCCTCTGAAAGGTGAGCCTCTCATCAATCCAGACCCCCAGGTACTGATACTGGTGAACCCAGTCCAGCCTAAGGTCCTGGATGGTGAGGTGCTTCCCTTCTGTCCTGAGTCTCAGTGCCATAGCTTTCGACTTTGTAGGGGAGATCTTTAACCCTAACCTGCTACATTCCGTCGCCACAGTGCTTAAACAGCGCTGAGCCCTGTTGAAGCACTGCCGTTTCCCAGTAATTATGAGCGCAATGTCATCTGCATAGCAGATGACCTTGCACCCCTGTGGTAGAGGTAGTTCCAGAATGTTGGAGACGAGCACATTGAACAGAGTGGGGCTGAGGACCCCCCCCCCCCTGTGGAGTGCCATTCTCCAACATTCTGGCCTCTGATATGTGACCTTGAAAGCGTACTTTCGCAGACCGGTGACTGAGATAGTCAGCAATCCAAGAAAGCAGCTTGCCTTTTACGCCCTTGCGAGCAAGGGTGTCTAATATCACAAATGGACTGGCCAGCTCAAACGCCTTTTCCAAATCCAAAAAGACCACAATGGACGGTGTTCCACTGACAGCATTGAGGAGTGTTGCTATACTGTTTGCTGTGCCAGTGCCCTTGCAGTAAGCATGGATATGCTCATGCAATGGGCCCAGTTTCCACAGCAGCCTGTTTAGCACCATCCTCTCTGCTGTCTTCCCCATGCAGCTTGTCAGGCTGATGGGGCGGTAAGCACTAGGTTCCTTTGGCTTTGGAATTGGCGTTATGATTGCCGTCTTCCAGGCTGTTGGTAGCTTGCCAGTCCTCCAAGACGCGTTTATCACCCTTAGAAGTGCCTCGTCACCCGCTGGCCCAAGGTGGGCCAGCATGGAATAGGTGACGAGGTCCTCTCCAGGTGCCGTGTCTGAGCTGGTTTTGTGCGTGACCCGTAGCTCCTGAAGCGTAAAGCTAGCGTCAGTATCATCCGACCGACTCACCATGTCCTCAACACCATGGCGCCTCACTCCTTGGAGGTCCTGCAATGTGTCTTGAACACACTGCGGGAGTGAGGTGCTGCTGGAGCGAGAGACAAACTCCTGCACCAGCCGCTTCGCCTCAGCATCAGGGGCATGATGAGTGCGTCATGGTTGAATCCTGCCAGTAGCCCTACGGAGCTTAGACCACAGCTCTGCTAGGGAGGTGTGAGCAGTAAAGTCCTCACACCATTCAAGAAATTTAGCTCTTCTGGCATCTGCAGCCGTGACGTGAGCGTCATGTACTGCAGCGCGCGCAGGGGGCGGAGGAGGCATCCAGCCCTCTGGGTCGTAACAACTCCCCTTTCCTCCATCACCTCCACCTTCACCCCCTCCATCCTCCATCTCCAGCATTGTGGTATGGCGTTTGGTGCTTTATTGTAATGATAATGTAACGATAGTGGTGATAGTGGTGGTGATATTTATTGATAGAAAAGGGCAATAGTGTTTAAGCCCACACACTTTCAAGGCTCGTTAGGCTTTGTATAAATGATAAGAACGACAATATACGAAAGCAACTCGCACATCGACGCAACCAGTTCCTTGAAACAGATCGCAACGGACGCATACACTCTATGAAGGCAGTATGATTTCAGAAAGGAGATCTAAGTATTTCTGAGGGAGCACAAGTCTTCTCTGTGAAGCCAGTTCAATGATGAAGTCTGGGTATGTAATGTGGCCTATCTTGCAGATATATTTGTGAAATTAAATGAGCTAAACTTATCATTACAGAGTTCTACTATCAGGATTTTAAATGTCCAAGGCAGAATTAAATCCAGAACGAGTGTTTGCCAAATTGTAATGCATTCTTGAACGATACCCATTAGAACTGACTGACAGTACAAGAGACTGCATGATTCTGCATCTACAGCAATTAAAGGATAATTTACGAGAGAACTTTCCAAAGCAGTCAGATCCTCTGACATGGCTACGCAACCCATTCATGGATGCAGATAATGTAATGAAGCAGAATCTATCAGTGAGTGAAAAAGAAAAGCTAATTGACATTTCAACTGACCTTACTTTGAAAACTGAATACAACAAGGACTCTCTCCTTCCTTTCTAGATAAACCTACTATATGAATATCCAGGATTAGCAAAACGAGCATTGAAACATCTTATACAACAACATACATGTGTGAAGCAGCTTTCTCTCGCTATATTGAAAAAAAAAACGAAGCAAGTTGGATGCAGCATCTGATATACCTCTGCAATTAACAAACATAATTCCAGACTGTGATGGCCTCTGTTGCCAGAAACAAGATCACCCATCACATTAAAAAAGGTAAGAATTGTGATGCTGAGTACTATACTAAACATTGCACTTTCATTTAGTCGTCTGTGTGTGTGCGTGCGTGTGTGTGTGTGTGTGTGTGTGTGTGTGTGTGTGTGTGTGTGTGTGTGTGTGTGTGTGTGTGTGTGTGTGTGTGTGTGTGTGTATGTGTACACACTTTGGGAGAGAGTTCCATCTATATGGTGGGGGGATCCATCTATATTTGGTGACGGGGTCGTTGGGGGTTCCGCCGAGTAACAGCAAATGTGAAAGGGTTTCGTTAGATGGAAAAGTTTAAGAACCACTGGTGTAAGAGAAGTTAGCCTCTCTTAGAATACGAAGAATGATGGAAAACGTAAGTACTGAAAAGAGTAACCATAATATACATTAATGGTAATATATATATATATATATATATATATATATATATATATATATATATATATATATATATATATATATATATATATATATATATATATATATATATATATATACAATATGGCGGACAAAGAACAATATGCCAACTAATGGAATCCCACATGGACTCGGAACTCAATACTCATCTGACAACATCCTCGTGCACAATATAGGTATAGCTGGAAAACTGCACAATTCGTTGAGAAATTTCATAGCACACTGATGATAATAGTCTGGCTGACTTTAAGGTAGCTAGCGGCAAAGGGACAAGCTCAAGGTCGGAGACGAACTGGCTTAAATCGATGTCCAACAAAATAATACCAAGGAGTCCACAATTTCACTTTTTGCACTTCCGC
>NC_134809.1:41437447-41559947 GCF_046742065.1 Oratosquilla oratoria | reverse complement strand
ATCACGCTGCGTCGATATCTCTCAGGACATTCGCCAGCGCTATTTGAGCAGAATCCTAAGTTAGTTGCTTTAACGTACGCTTCCGTGGAAAAACTGACTGTGCCTCTGTGTATGACGGTGTTAAGGAAGGGGAGTTTGTGATCCGTCCCCAGTTCGTATGAAAAATCGAGGGAGGAGTTTTCCTTGAACACCTCCATGATCTGAGAAACACTTTCTTCAGTATCAACACTGAGAAAGATATCATCAACATATCTTGCATAAATAAAGGCTTGAGTTCAGGGCGTTGTGTGAATGTCCTCTCTTATATTGAGCCCATACAGAAGTTGGCAATCATGACACCCTAGAAGGAACCCATGAGAACTTCATCAATTTATTCATACGTGTCCTTGCCGGGTCCATAGAACGATTCTTCTTCATTACAGGCTTGTAGTAATTGGGGCAGTACGTCCTCGGGAATCGAGAATGACGTTTCTTCTCCGTGGTATAGTCTATTAAAGATGAAGTTATTTGTTTATCCACAGATACATTGTTGAAGAGGGATTTAGCAGCCACTGATCCTAGGATTCCAGAGAGTCTGACATCAGGAGATTAAAGTTAACTGAAGCAGCATATATTTATAACCTATCGTAAACATTCAACAAATGCTTGAGTCAGCTCTCCCCTCAGCAAGAAGACCCCAAACAATAACACACGGAGCTCCACCATATGAACAAATTTATCATTACTATTTCGTATGTCAACAGCCTAAGTTGTAAAAATTGGCAATTGGTGATATAGGTCACTAGTTTTGGGTTGTGTAAGTCTGTTGATGGACAGGGAGGTCCTGTCACGTTACACTCATTCAGGATGTGTTCATAGCTCTGTATTTGGCTGCATGGACAGAAGTCCGATTCATCACAGGTTTTCGATGGAGCGACTTCAGAACCTCTGAGTCTCTACATCTAGATGCCAGCATTCTTTCACTCAACCAACACAAACACAAACTACACATGAGACACCTAGAACAACTGCACACCAAACACAAACACCTGATCTGACACATCATACCCAGGCTATTTATCAGCTGTGCCCCTCTCTCGTGCGCCATACACGAGAAACCGTGTATGTGAATATCGTCTATCATATTCACTAGGGATCTTTTCTTTTCCTGTCTCCTCCCTTTTCGATGTCTGTCGTGCACGGTGGGGAGAAGGCTTGGCACAGCGGGAAGTGAATTCGATTCACTTCCCGCGAACAAAATCACGACCACATACACAAACATTTCCACATGCCTTTGCTTCGACTAGAATTCACCTTTTTTCCAATTTTCATACTACATCTTCTCAATTCAGTTTACCTTTCATTATTTTTGTCCGTGTTTCTACCTTTCTCTGCAACTATGTCTAAGGCATTGTTCTACGCTTTTTGGTTGAAATAGATTCAAGCCTCCATGTCCAAGTCTCCTGCCACATTCTGAGCCACGATACAAGCCTTGATGAATATCCCTTAAAAGTGCTCAGTGCCAGTAACTCCTTTTTATACTATCGTATAATTTCGTACATACTTCTCTTCTCCCACAAAGCCGATCACGCGCGAGCGGATGGTCTGTCCTTGGTAGTCAGTCGCCCATAGTCAGTACCTGAACTATCACCACAAGATACAACACCTGAAGATGGTCGATTGATAGACGAAAGACGTCTTGAGGAAATAAACCAGGGGTTCTGGAAATCTACTCAGTACCCTGACCAAAGAGGACCCAAACATCGTAAAAAAAAATATGTAGAAAAATAAGAAAGCAAACTACAAACTGAAAAATGCTGTAATAGTCGAGTTTAAAACACACACACACAGATACGTACACACACACACACACACACACACACACACACACATATATATATATATATATATATATATATATATATATATATATATATATATATACACACACACACACGCACACAACAGGGTTACCAGGCCTTGCTCAAGTACAATTTAATTCCAAAACCATGTTTGACCATTTCTTGAATGAAAAGATCAATAAAAAGGTGGATGGATGAATAGATAGTTGAGTGACCTTATATAAGTGAGACTCGATATATTACGTCCACCTCCTTGTGAAAAAATGAGTGGAGCTAAGGGTTAACTACTAAGAGGAATGTGGAGTCAAGAGCCAAGTACTAAGGGGAACGTGAAGGTTAAAAGGATCAAGATCTTTTGGTTTTGGCCGAAGATCAAAGATTTCCGAAGACCCTTCATCTGGGATGGTTCTTCTCTCGGTCGTCAAGAGACGACCGCGCTCGCCTTCCTCCTCCCACTTCGCCGGAGTACGAGTTCGAGACGACGGAGAACCCAGACGACTCCGGCCGAAGACCTGCAACGCTACGACCCCAGAAGACATCGAGAGAGAAGAACAAATTCCAGGGACCTGAGGAGCGGCCATCGAGGGAAAAGAACAACGTCGGATAAACAAAAGAGTGGCCATCGAGGGAAAAGAACAACATCGAATGAACAAAAGAGCGGCCATCGAGGGACACATTACTGGCTCTCGACATAGTTCAGCAGACTCAGGGAGAAGATCCACTGCCAGTGAGGAACTCCTTGACTCCCACCACCGGCGACGGAGTTGGAGGTCTGACGAAGGCTGATGGCCACACGTGCCGCGATGGTTGACATCACTGAGATCCTCGTGGTTCTTCTTTATCGGGAGACAGAGAGCGGCTGATGTGACCCGCGAAGACTCGATGAGAGCTGAGGGACCGGCAGTTTTGTAATAATCTACTTACTATAAAGCGCGGAGTTTTCTCAAATTGTCAGTTTTCACAAAACCATAGTGAGCTTGAGCGAAAACGGAAAGGGGTCCGGCGTTTTTGGGCCACGTCACGTTGTTTAAGATAGTGGTCGTTTTTTTATTTTGTATCTTAGGCACTATGCCCGCCAGGGAACCCGACGCTAACAAGAAAAGGCGTCTTCGCCACTTTTGGAAATGGATTACGGTTAACCGGAAAAAATAAAAAACAGAACTGCAGAATGACAAGAACCTGCATGCCCAGTTACGTAACGAACACACAAAAGCTTTCCTGGATCTGTACAGAGACGTTAAAACCTTCCGTGCCAACGCATCTGTTCGAGAGTTCTAACGAAAAGTGCTTAAATTCAACGAGACGCTACGAGAAGTTGAAGATTTCGAGTATTCCGACGAAATGTTTGACAATTTTGAACTTTTTGACGGAGAAATTGAAGACAGCGTTTCTGAAAATTTCTCGAAACATTATTTCGTCGGGTATAAAAACTTTGTGAAATCGGGCGGAAGACCCGACCACAAAACATATCAAATGTATTATCTAGAGAAGGCCTTCAAAACGTTCAACCAGGCAAAACGAAGAAACATATACGCCATCAGGAAAGCTATGAAAGACTCCCGTGACCAAACGCTGTCTTCAATTTCTCCGTCAAAAAGTTCAAAATTGTCAAACATTTCGTCGGAATACTCGAAATCTTCAACTTCTCGTAGCGTCTCGTTGAATTTAAGCGCTTTTCGTTAGAACTCTCGAACAGATGCGTTGGCACGGAAGGTACGTCTCTGTACAGATCCAGGAAAGCTTTTGTGTGTTCGTTACGTAACTGGGCATGCAGGTTCTTGTCATTCTGCAGTTCTGTTTTTTATTTTTTCCGGTTAACCGTAATCCATTTCCAAAAGTGGCGAAGACGCCTTTTCTTGTTAGCGTCGGGTTCCCTGGCGGGCATTGTGCCTAAGATACAAAAAAACGACCACTATCTTAACAACGTGACGTGGCCCAAAAACGCCGGACCCCTTTCCGTTTTCGCTCAAGCTCACTATGGTTTTGTGAAAACTGACAATTTGAGAAAACTCCGCGCTTTATAGTAAGTAGATACTAGTATACTTGTACTAGTTCACTAATACTAGTAACATACTAATACTAGTAAACTAGTACACATATGATAATAGTACACTAATAAATTCTTCGTAATACACTAGTACTAGTATAACAGTACACTGGTACTAATACATTATTACTAGTATACTAATACACTAGTACCCTAATACTGGTTGGTACAGTAGCATTATAGTTCTAATACACTAGTTTGGAAGTGGGTAGAAACAACTTTGCTGTGTAGATAATGGAATAAAGTTCCTGCAGAGGCAGTGCAATGTAGTTCAGTTCGAAGCCTTAAAATTCGTTTAGATAAACACCTAAGCAAAATGCTGTAATGCCTGCCATTTTTATAATGTGTATTTGTTATTGTCTGTTTATTACTTGCTTTATTTTCATTTATTATATATGTAATTTTGCTATTTTCCTGTTTACTATTTAACTATACCTAAGCATTTATTGATTTTGTTTATTATTTATGTTGTTATAATTTTTATCTATCATTATTATATGTTTTTCGCACCCGACCTAGTTATGGACCAAAAGGTCTCCTGTCGGCATGCTCCTCCTTTGTAACTAGTACACAAGTACACTAGTAATAGTATACTACCACATTAGCACTAGTATTCTATTACACTAGTACTAGTACACTGGCACACAAGAAGCACACCAATATTAGTACATTAGTAAACTAGTATTAATACATTATTACTTGTACAATACTAGTAAAGTACCACTAGTGTGCTAGTACACTGGTGCACTTGTATCAGTACACTAGTACAGTAGATGTGTGTGTAGATGGTACTCTGGTAAGATGGGGTTCAGTGTGCTTCCATTTTAAGGCTGTGCAAGTATAAGGTTTAATGGTGGTTATTGTGAAGGGGAGATTGTTGTTGTTGTTGTTCCCTAGACTGTCTGTCCGAGCAGTCCTGTCTCCCCAAGGAATGCCACGGCTGAAACGGGGTTTTCCCACAAATCCTTTATGGAGTGTATGTTGTGTCGTTTGCGTGCATGATTGTGTATAATGCAGTCTTCCATAATGTGTTGAATAGTATGGGGTGAAGTGTTACATCCTGGGCATTTGTCCACATGCGGTCATCCAGTCTCTTCTGGTAGCTTAGAAGGGCTGGGTGGTATGGGGGGTATTTACCTCGGTTATTTGATGGGGAGAAGGTATGTTGGATTTTTTGGGGTGGGGGGTTTACAAGTATGGTGTACCTGATGATTATTAACCTGATTATGTCTTTATGCTTTCTCCTGGGGTGGGGGGCTTGCATAAAAGATTCTTGTATTTCAATTGGGATGACAATGAGGAGTCAAGTTTGAGTTGATGGAGGATTTAGGAATTTGTGTAGGGAGATTTTGTATCTCTTTTTGTGTTGTTGTTTTGGGTAGAACTACTGGGAAGGGAGGTCCACCTTCTACCCTTGTGACTAAGTTTGATTATCCTGGATTGTACTTACCTTTTGCAAACAACAAACAAGTGGCTCACTACTACAATCCTATAACTCCCCTCTTTCCTTTATAATATTGAACTGTACAAGCACTGCTCCAGCATAATTCCTTCCCTTGGGCATGCATTAATCAGCATCAATGACCTTTGTGTCTTATCATTTCCCTCTCCCCTCACAACCATCTTCCTAACACCTCCCACTGCCACAATAAATCACTTATCAATGTCTTCCACATTCAGCAATTCTCTGAAATACTCTACTCATCTTCCCCTTAGTCCCTTTATTTCCATTAACATCAGTCCATCTACTCTTAACCTTTTCCTCTCTGCTTAACTTACACCCCTCCCTCTCTTCATTTTCTTCTAAAATATCCCATCATCCAGGAGGTGCTAAGATGAAAGGGAGGGTGGAGGGGTGTGGAGTGTATTCAAGGATGGAATGGGTGGGAATGATTTTATGCCTTTTCCTTTTTGGCTACCTCCCTTGTAAGGGGGAAAAAGCCTTGGTATATGTATGTAAATTCTGCCAAACTCCTATTTTACATCTCCCCATCTCTTTGCCTCCTTCACCTTCCATTTTGCTTCTTTCTTCTTCCTGTACCTTTCATATGCTTCCCTTGTTTGACCTTGCAACCAATCCTCGATTGTTTCTTCTCTTTCATGATCACCTTCACCTCTCCATCCCACCATTCACTCTCTTGCCTTCCATCTTCATTATTCCACATACTTCGTGCATTTTATCACTTCCTCCTTCATACGTACCCATTCTTCTTCTCCTGCTTCACTTTTATCCCTCACCAATTCCTATACTTCTTTCAGCTTATCCTGGTATTCTCTGTCATTCCTTTTTTTTTTTTTGCTGTACTTTTCTACCTAATTCCCTTTTCCTCCATTCTCAATTTCCCTTCTACCAAAAATTATTTGACAAACCCTTTCTCCCCTGAAAATATGAATATCCAAAACTCTTCCAATCCTCCTTTTGGGTACCACTACATAATCCATTAATGCTATATCAACCACCCCTTCCCATGTATATCTATGTTTGACTCTCACTGCTTGCTATCATCAACTCCCTTCTAAACATATCTCCAACCCCATACTGGGGTAATGAATGCATGGTAAAACTAAACTAATATTTTAGAGACTGTTTTGGAGCACCCCAACAGACCAGAACTAAGCATCATTTGTCTATGTTAGAAATCAAATTTCCCTGTGGTGGGGGAAAAGAATACTGCCACCAAGTATTTCCACTTGGATCGTAAGAGGCGAGAAGGGACGGGGAGTGGGACTAGGCATCCTTCTCCTTGTAGCCCCACAGGGGACATTCCTAAACGAAAAAGTAAAGGCATAAGAGGGTCTGGGAGTTTTCCGACCAGCACCCTAAGGTTTGGGTCTTTTAATGAGCGTGGATGTGGTACAGATGAGAGTAAAAGGGAAGAGATAGGTAGTATGTTTGTGAGAAGAAAGATGGATGTGTTGGCTTTGAGTGAAACTAAGTTGAAAGGGAAGGGTGAGTGTAAGTTTGGGAGTGTAAGTGGGAGGTTATCAGGAGTGAAGAGAGGGCGAGGGAGGGAAGGGGTGGCTATTCTAGTATTTACCTAGTAGTAATATACGGGAGGGGAGCTATGCTTGTGGTGACCCGTCTTTGTATCTCTCCGCATCAAGTTTTATCTTAAAATCTTGTATAGTTTTAGCACATACTGTTTTCGCTCTGTGTGGGAAACTGTTCCTTTTCAAGTTTTTTCTATAACTATCCTTTTTCAATTTTTTTCCGTGTCCTCTTGTTTTACCATTGTCCCACATTAATAGGTCGTTCCTGCCTGAAACTTCCATTCCTTTCATTATTCTGTAGATAGTTAGCAAATCTCCTCTTTCTCTTCTTTGTTCCAGAGTTGGTAGGTTCAATTTGGATAGTCTTTGCTCATATGTTAGTTCGGCGAGTGTCGGTGCTAGTTTTGTTGTCGCTCTTTGTAATCTTTCTAGTTTCTTAATATTCTTTTTGGTACTGGGTGTCCAAAGTGATGCTGCGTACTCGAGTTTTGGTCTTATTAGTGTAGTAAGTATTTTCCTTATCATTTCTTCGTCCATATAGGTAAATGCCACTTTGATTACTCTCAATAAGTTGTAGGTTTCTCCGAACATCTTGTTTATATGCTTATCTGGTTTCATGTCCTTTCCAATCATCACTCCAAGATCTTTTTCATAGTTTGTTTTATTTATTTTTTCTTCCCAAATTCAGTAATCTTTTGATATTCTATTTTTACTCTTTCCAAATTCCATTATGCTGCATTTCTTAATATTGAATTTTACTTCCCATTTTTGAGTCCAATTCCATATTGTGTCCAGATCTTGTTGCAATGAGTTGCAGTCCTCTTCCGTTTTTACCTTCTTAAGTAATTTTGCATCATCTGCAAAAAAAATTATACAGCACTCCACGCCTTCATTCGTCATTAATGTATACAGCGAACATGATCGGTGCCAGTACTGATCCTTGCGGGACCCCGCTTTTTACTTCTTCCCAGATGGAGAATTTTTCTCTAATTACAACTCTCATTTTCCTCCCAATCAGAAAGTCTTTCATCCATTCCAATAATTTTCCTCTGATGCCACCTTTTGACTCTATCTTATTTATTAGTTTCCTATGAGGTACCTTATCGAATGCCTTTTGCAGGTCCAGAAAAGCACAGTCTGCCCATCCATCTCTTTCTTCTATTATGTCTACTAATCTTGAGTAAAAGCAAATCAGATTTGTTGTACAGGATCTCCCTTGTCTAAATCCAAATTGATTTGGGTTCAGTATAGATTTTTCTTCCAGGTACTTAACCCATCTGTTTTTGATCACTCTTTCACAAATTTTTGCTATTGTGCTTATTAGTGAGACCGGTCTGTAGTTACATGGATCTTCCTTATCACCTCCCTTATAAATTGGTACAATGTTTGCTTTTTTCCAGTCCAATGGTACTTTTCCTTCTTTAATTGATGATTTAATTATATCATATATTTTGTCAGTTAATTCTTCCATGCATTCTTTCAGTATCCAGTTTGCTATTCCGTCTGGGCCATGTGATTTTCTGACATCCAGGGTTTTAATTTGATCACTGATTTCTTTTTGTGTTATGTTTATTTCTTTCATTGCTGGGGATAATTCTCTCTCTCTAACTTCACTGTTAGGCGAGTTTTCTATTGTGAATACTGATCTGAAGTGGTTGTTCATTATTTCAGCCATTTCCAGTTCTTCTGTAAATTCCTTTTTATCTTGGCACAGTTTTTCTATTTCTTGTTTGTTTTTCAGTTTTCCATTTACATATTTGTAAAATAGTTTGGGTTCTTCTTTACATTTGTCTATCATCTTTTTTTCGTAATTTCTCTTTTCATCTCTGCGTATTTTTACATATTCGTTTCTTAGTTTGATGTATGTTTGCCATTTGCTTTGTGTGAAGAGATAGGTAAACGTGTAGTGGAGTGGAAGGAGGTTTCCTCAAGGATAATGTGGATGAAGGTGAAACTGGGAAAGGAGATGTGGGTCTTTGTAAGTGCATATGGGCCTGGCAGTGAGAAGAGCGTAGAAGAAAGGGAGGCTTTTTGGATAGATCTGAATGAGTGCATAGAGGATTTAGGGAGAAATATCAATGTAATAGTACTGGGAGACCTTAATGCTAGGGTAGGAAATGGTCCAATTGAGGGAGTGGTTGGGAAATGTGGAGTTCCAGGAAAGAATTGTAGTGGAGAGTTGATGGTGGAAATGTGTCTAGAAAGAGAGTTGATGATAGCAAATACAGTGTTTCGGAAGAAAGTCAAGCATAAGTACACATGGGAGAGGGTGGTGAAGGGAAGGGTGGTAGATAGAGCGTTGATGGATTATGTAGTGGTAAATAGGATTATAATAGGAAGAGTTAAGGATGTACATGTGCTAAGGGGAGAGAGTGGGGGAATATCAGATAATTTTTTGGTGGAAGGTAAGTTGAGAGTGGAGGATAGATGGAGAAAGAGGAAAGGGACAAAAGGTAGGGAGGTGCTTAGAGTGAACTCTTTAAATGAAAAGGAAAAGGAGTACAAGAAGAAGCTGAAGGAGGAGTGGGAGGGAGTGAAGGATAGTGGAGCTAGGTGTGGAGGAGGAATGGGGATGGTTCAAGGAGGGAGTCACAAATTGTGCAAGGATGGTGTGTGGAACAAGAAGGACAGGAGGAAATAGAAGGAAGGGTAGTGAATGGTGGGATGAGGAAACAAAGAAGGTTGTAGAAGAGAAGAAGCAAGATTTCACAAATTGGTTACAAAATAGGACAGTTGGTGACAGAGTTTGGGAGAGTATGTGATAGAAGAAAGCTAAAGATAAATGTGGGTAAAAGTAAGGTGATGAGATGTACAAGGGGTGAAAGTGGCAGTAGACTGGAAGTGAGCATTAAGGGAGAGCGACTGGAGGAAGTGGATAGTTTTAGATACTTGGGTGCAAATGTGGCAGGAAAAGGTGGAGTGAAGGTGGAAGTAGAATGTAGATTGAGAGAAGCGAGTAAATGCCTTGGTGGATTAAAAAGTGTAACGAGGAATAGACATTTGGGAATGGATGCTAAGAGGAGACTGTATGAAGGAGTGATTGTGCCAACAGCACTGTATGGGGAAGAAACATGGAACACAAGAGAGGAAGAGGGAAGGAGTTTGAATGTGTTTGAGATGAGGTGTCTGAGAAGTATGATGGGGGTTACTAGGCTAGAGTGAGAAATGAGGTGAGGAGGAGAACGGGGGTGGAAAGGGAGTTGGGAGATAGGGTTGATGAAAGAGTATTGGGATGGTTTGGACACATGGAAAGAATGAGTGAAGAAAGACTAGTAAAAGAGGTATGGAAGGCAGATGTGGAGGGAGTGAACATGAGGGGACATCCTAGGATGAGGTGGATGGATGGGGTGAAGGGGGCTTTGGGGAAGAGGGGAATGTCTGTTGAGGAAGGATGGGAGAGGACAGAAGACAGGGGTGAATGGAGAATGGTTGTATATGGATGATGTTGTGATGCATGAGGTGGAATGGGGGGTGAGGTAGTATGTGTGAGCAAAATTTGACGCAGCCGAAGGGATTTCTCCCCGTCTTCTCCTTTTATGCATGGGGGGACGGAGAGAGGGGTCGCCGATTTAATGAAGCGGCCTTGCTGTGGATGTGCTGTGTCTTGCGACACTGCTTCTGACCCAGGGCAGTGGACAAGGTGCAGGGATGACCCGTCATCCAGGTGCTAAGATAAGAGGGAGGGTGGAGGGGTGTGGAGTGTATTCAGGGATGGAATGGGTGGGAATGGCTCTATGCCTTTTTCTTTTTGGCTACCTCCCTTGTAAGGGGGAAAAAGCCTTGGTATATGTATAAATCAAATTTTCTACTTGTATAGGAATGATGATAATTTTGTATTATGGCTTTTTTCTTCTTTATGCTGTTCTCTTGAACCTGTTTTATACCATTTGACTTCCTATTTTGAATCCTGTGGCAAAAAATTCTGCCACTGTGTTTCCCATGCCTCTGACCCAGGGCAGTGGACAAGGTGCAGGGATGACCCGTCATCCAGGAGGTGCTAAGATAAGAGGGAGGGTGGAGGGGAGTGGATTGTATTTAGGGATGGAATGGGTGGGAATGATTTTATGCCTTTTTCTTTTCGGCTACCTCCCTTGAAAGGGGGAAAAAGCCTTGGTATATGTATGTATGTGTGTGTTTCCCATGTGTGTTGTAGGCAGCAACTAAGTGGAACTCAGGGACTTTTCTGTGTGTTCCTCCTATGAAAAGTCCAGGCATAACAGGATTTGGGAGGATTCCAACCATAACCATAGTAATTGGGTCATTAAATTGGCTCAAGGTAGCACAAAAGAAAAACAAAAGAAAGCTTAATTCAAGTATATATTTCTGAATCATACTGATATATACACAACTACAATGAAGTGCCTTTTGTCCATCCTTACTATATTCAGAATCACTCTTACCAAAAGTCTATTAACATATAAACATTTAAAAATTCTGGGGGAAGCATCTTTTAATAATTGTGAGTGTCAACATACATGCATATCTATGATACAATATAAAAATACAACTCCCAATTTAAAAAGAAAGGAAGCATATGCTTCAACCTATGAGAAGATAAAAGAAAACTATAATGTGAAAATAGTGAACTATATAGCAACCTTCTAATGGTGAATATGAAAAAAATATATATACTTTTATTCTCATATGGACGATCAAACTCATCCACCACAACATAAAGTGGAAGTACGACCAGAAGGCAGACTGGGTCTTATTTATTTATTTTTCTTTTTTTGTGATGAGTGGGACCAATTTTAATGAAGTGGTGGGAAATAGTGAGCAGAAAGAAATGCCTACATGAATACTATAATGGTTTCATTGCAAACACAATACATTGGCTGTGTGTGACATACTTGCATAAAGAGTTGGGATCAAACTACATGACACTCGAATATTGGCAATGTCTATATTATGTTTACAAACATACACACAAATATATATATATATACACATATATGTGTTCTCTTACATACCGATATGAAATGGCAAAAGTAAAACACAAATGCACCTAAAATCCTGCAATTTGCAAGTATGTACTCCAATGAAAAATAAGATACACAATTCACCTAACACACATATTTTTCACTTAAATGCCATCATTTCACCACACTCCTTATATATACATAGCTATAGGCACCTTGTTTTGATCACCTCATCTTAAGGCTACAGTAATTACATATATAGTAAAACCAGATGCAATTCTGGAGTCATTGCTTAGCTGCTTCGAAAGAAGTAAGAAAACCATAATTTTAATTCCACAAAAATATGACTAGGAGACAGAAGTTTTATACTAAAATAATAACAATAACTGTAGAAATAAAAAGACCAAAAGGGGGCAGCACAATTTCAGTACAGGAAGTCCCCAGTTTAGATTGCTGAAAAGAACCTACTTCTTGGCAGTTACTGAATAATGTAGTTTAATTCTAGGCTGTGTCACATTCATATCAGACATCCTAAGACTGTTCTTTGATCCATACAATGGCGCCATAATTTACAAATTTTGTTTTGAGTAAAGCCAATAAAACCAATTACAAGATAGAAGAGTTGTGAATTGACTGATAAGAGTCAGCCCTTCAGGTGAATAAAACCATTTGGTGTTATCCAGTCTTGCTACCACAGAGTATGAGTTTAAATATTAGTAAGTCTAACCCACTGCAATGTTACATACCCTCCCTCCCTAGATAAAGGAAAGTTCACAACTGACATTTAACATGTCTGAGGAATTCCTAGGCTACTGTTTGATACTAAGGAAAACTTAAAATTGATCAAAATTTATTACAAAAAAAAAAAAAGACAGCCACAACATAGTTCAAGAACTTGTTGCTGCAACCAATGCAGTTGTACGTTTCAACTAAAGAAATTTGAACAGTACTGCTGTTGTCTTAACAGTACAAGCCATTCTTGTTTCCATAAAGAATGATGCTAAACACACAGCTCCATTGTCTGTTCTATCAGTGTGTGATATGCTTACCCCTTCTACATCATACCTAATTCTTTCTGTTTTACGTGAAATCTGGCAGCAAGAGAACACAAGCAAGAAGACATATTGTAGACTTACACCATCATAAAATCTCCACTGCTTTGTCTCAACTACACCTCAGAGACTAGCATGACTTTATCTTATTGACAAAGTATTTTCAACAATGGAAGTTATACATCACTACACAGGCATCATATTAACTCTTACTGTTCTGAGAGAACCTTCAGTAAGAGGTGCAAAAAGTATGTTCAACTTGTTCTATAACCCCTGTGTGTTCCCTACAGTAGATTTACTACCTATTAAACAGATGTGTGATGACATCTGCCTCAATGTCTTACCTTGCTGCCAACATTGACTACAATACTCATGGCTGGAAAACACACAGGCCTTCATATGTCCTACATATAGCTAGATTCATACACTCCTATCAACTGCTAAACCCATACCCCATGGGGATTCTTGGAGGTAGGGACAGCATTCTCCAACTGTCGTGGCGAGCCGATCATCCGCCGTGTGCTGCCTGGTTTGGTAGGACCTGAACAAACAAACAAAAGGCATTACAGAGGACTGCTGACCAATCAATGGTCTGTCATGACATTATAATTAAATTCACTGTTATTCATGTATTAGTTAAGGCATAGGATTTAGATCAAAACACACCAAGAGCAAATTAACTATGGAAAGCAAAGTATGAACAGGAAGATAATAGAAATATAAAGTTGGAAATGGGTATGCTGATTATCACACAAGTAGTAAAGGAAAAGAAGCCAATACACCAGGGTGGGTGAGAGGGGAAGTGCAAAAGAAAAGGGAGAAAAACTATACTGGTGGATCAAAAAGAGCAACACAGAGGTAAAAAACAAACTGGAAAAAAGTTAGTAACAATAAAGAAGTCAATCTAGGAAAATTGTGGAAAACTCAGAGAGGGAAAGAGGGAGGGAAAGAGAAGGAGGGAGGGAGGGAGGGAGGGAGGGAGGGAGGGGGAGAGAGAGAGAGGAAGTAGAGGGAAATGGGAAAGAGAAGAGGGAGGAGGAGAAGAAGAGAGAGAGAGAGAGAGAGAGAGGAAGTAAAGAGGGAAAATAAAAAAAGAGAAGAGAGAAAGAGAGAGACTCTGAGAGAAGGGGGGGAGGAAAGAGGGGATAGAAGAGGGGTTGAGGGAAAGAAAGAGAGAGAAAGGAGAGAGAGGAAAGAGAGAGGGAGATAAGAGGGGAATAGAGAGGAAGACGACAGAAAAGGCAGAAAATATAAGAGAATGAGAAAGTGGCATAATTCAGAGAGAGGAAAAGAAATATACATGAGAGAGAGAGAGAGAGAGAGAGAGAGAGAGAGAGAGATACTCTTGATATTTTTATGGCATTATTAAAAGTTTTGATTAAGGTGACAAATCTGTTCTACACAGTACAAAAATTGTGGAGAGCAAAACGGCAAGCGGTTGTCTCCTGCTCTACCCTACCCTGCTTCTCCGCCCCACCTGCGCCTCGCTCGTGCCTAACCACCGCCTCTGCCCGCCGATTGGATTTAGGTGACTCTATACCCATGGGGGAGAACAGATCCTTCAGTCTTGACAATTCTAGCACAGACCTCTGTGCTATATTAAAGCAACTACCTAAACAAGTTTGTATAACTAAAAGAACTTATTCCATACCATCAATTACTACACGAATATAAATGTCCTTACAACAAATATTACAAATTATTTAAATATATATCAACCAAGCATTGTACAAAACATTTAACTGTTTACCTACAAAAAATATATATATATATATAATAATCTGATCTGACTTTATTAAAACTATGCAATAGTAAAATACTCAAGATTCCAGGATTCAACTGGATGAAACTTGTTTGGCATATTCCTCCAGTCTGACTTGCAGGGTAATTATTTGTATGCTATTTATGTCCAGAAACAAGTCAACACATTTTTACTATACACTCTTGAACCCTTTTGACTTACAGATATCTTCAAGACATTTCAATCTAATACCACATTACTTAATTCAGTTTGGGGGTAGACTGGGCAACTGGGTCCCCTTTCGTTGAAAATCCAGACTGCTGTGAGATAGTCCCCCAACTGAAGATGTATCTAGCACTTGCCAAAATTATGGTGAATGCATCAAACACTGGACTGAGTGTTATCAATAACAATATCATAGAGTTGCAAGTCACAGCTATACCTAAGCTTAATGGTATAGTTGCTGAAAGGCCTTTTTTTTCTTTTTAATAAAATAGCATTATCCAATACCCTGAGCCTCTTTAAAATTGAGGAAATTGCTGGGGAAGAACTGGCAGTGACAGTGGGAAGTACCAAGGTGCAATTTTCACACATTCAGAGAAGGGAATGAAAAGAATGTGTGTTGAATGAAATGAAATGCATGAGGATATCCCTTTTCCTTGCTCAGCCACCATGCTTTACAGATAATGATGTCCAAGTTGAAAGCTTCGATCTTGGAAGCTGAATATTACTTCGGTATTACTCATTCATCTTGAGATCTATTTTGATACTTCTGATCACTGACCTATCTTTCAAGTCTTCTGCTGCTTCTGAAATGTGAGCTAACATATTTGTAAATTTCAAGACATTACAATACTCCAAGATAACAGCTCTGGAGGTGCTGTGTCTTACTGCACTGCCTCTGATCTCAGTGGTACATTGGGAAACAGGGACAACCCTTCATCCACAAGGTCTTAAGATGGAATGAGTTTTGGATGGGTATGGGATGGGTGTATGCATAGACTTGACACCCCCTTTACAGGGTGGCAAAGGCCTTTGGTACGTTTCCATGTATATAATATTGCATAACCCAGCTACACTCCTTGCTGGGACCAATGAGAGGTACACTGTGGTGGTCCAGGAATAAAGTCAGTAATAATGGAATATACTTAGTAACCATGTAGTGAGCACTGAAACAATGGGTTGTTTTTAGAGAAGATTAGATTACTTTATGAAAAGAGATAACAGGTGGTGAGAGACAGAACTGTCTAGTGTAGCCCTTATGGTCTCTTGCAGTCTCCTCCATTCTTGTGTTCCTATAGACCAGGGGTTCTCATTAGGGGTGAAATTCACCCCCAGGGGGGAATTTTGGGATTTCTGGGGGTGATTTGTGACCACAGTCAGCTTACGGGGTGAGGAAAGCAATTATAGGTTTTGGCCTATCTGCCCTGTCACCTGGGCTGGATTTATACTAATTTGGGAAAAATATATACAAATTTGGAAAAAATAAAAGGGTTTTTAGTAATATTTGCATATTATTTAGAATGCACCTTTTGAAACAGACAATCTTGGAAAGGAGGGGGGGAATGACATTCTGACAAATGGTGAAAGGGGTGAATGGGCCAAGTAAGGCTGAGAACCCCTGCTGTAGACAGCAAGGGAGGACTCATAGTAATGGATTTAAACTGGACAAATTTAGAATTAAGAAGGAAATATGCAAGAACTGGTTTACCAATGGAGTGGTTAACAAATGGAATTTTCAAAACCTATCAACTCCCTCACCTCAATGAGGAGGTGCAATCCTAAGGGGCTGACATCTGGTGTCCAGATTGGGCCCAAAATCTCTCAACTTCAACTGTATTTCTTACAATTTTTCACACATGGAGATTGACAAACAATGACTGCTCCCCTTCTACTACTTTTGGAAACAGTCCCAAATTAATACAACACAGACAAGAGTTCTGTGGGAGGGCCCAACAAAAGGAATATTTTTTTTCATTTCTCTGTATAAGTATGTATAAAAGCCACAACAGTTTCATTTGTTTAAGTATTTCACAGAATCCTTGTTCATTTGCACCATGTTTGCATATCAAGTCTAACATTGCTTTGTTTCAGTAAATCAAAGGCCTTTTATCATACATACATACATATACCAAGGCTTTTTCTCCCTTACAAGGGAGGTAGCCAAAAAGGAAAAGGCATAAAATCACTTCCACCCATTCCATCCCTGAATACATTCCACACACCTCCACCCTCCCTCTCATCTTTGCACCTCCTGGATGACGAGTCATCCCTGCACCTTGTCCACTGCCCTGGGTCAGAAGCAGTGTCGCATGACACAGCACATCCACAGCAAGGCCGCTTCATTAAATCGGCGACCCCCCCCCCTCTCTGTTCCCCCATGCATAAAAGGAGAAGACGGGGAGAAATCCATTCGGGCTGCGTCAAATTTTGCTCACACATACTACCTCACCCCCCATCCCCCCACCCATTCCACCTCATGCATCACAACATCATCCATATACAACCATTCTCCATTCACCCCTGTCTTCTGTCCTCTCCCATCCTTCCTCAACAGACATTCCCCTCTTCCCCAAAGCCCCCTTCACCCCATCTATCCACCTCATCCTAGGACGTCCCTTCATGTTCACTCCCTCCACATCTGCCTTCCATACCTCTTTTACTAGTCTTTCTTCACTCATTCTTTCCATGTGTCCAAACCATCCTAATACTCTTTCATCAACCCTATCTCCCAACTCCCTTTCCACCCCCGTTCTCCTCCTCACCTCCTCATTTCTCACTCTATCCAGCCTAGTAATCCCCATCACACTTCTCAGACACCTCATCTCAAACACATTCAAACTCCTTCTCTCTTCCTCTCTTATGTTCCATGTTTCTGCCCCACTCCTTCAACCACTCCTTCATACAGTCTCCTCTTAGCATCCATTCCCAAATGTCTATTCCTCATTACACTTTTTAATCCACCAAGGCATTTACTCGCTTCTCTCAATCTGTATTCCACCTCCACTTTCACTCCACCTTTTCCTGCCACATTTGCACCCAAGTATCTAAAACTATCCACTTCCTCCAGTCGCTCTCCCATAATGCTCACTTCCAGACTACTGCCACTTTCACCCTTGTACATCTCATCACTTTACTTTTACCCACATTTATCTTCAGCTTTCTTCTATCACACACTCTCCCTTTTATCAACAAAAGGTAAACATAAATGTTTATCATATTCTTTGGTATTCTTGATTAGTTGGCTATGTTTACAGGTGTTCAATATTACCCATTTCTGAATCCTGCCTGTCTTTTCCAGATTTAATTCAAAACTTCACTTACTCTGTTTGTAAGAGTATTACAGAAGACTTTGTATGGAATTGATAAACTGGAAAATAATTGCCATAGTCTTTTTTTTTTTTTAATAGAAATGATCTTTCTCTCTTCATTACATGGGCCTACACAAAAACTTCTCTGAGTTCTTTCAAAATTCATCTGAGTATAACAATCACCCTTTTTCATCCACATTCTCTAGAAATAAGGAAAAATTAATAAACAGTAATAATGATAACTAAATAATTGTGTTTCCCTCCATCTATAGAGCACTTCTCAATGAATGGGACTGTCCACCCAACCATCACTAGAGGACCCATCAAGCCCAATACACTAAAATAGTGATGTACGTCCACCAATCAATTGTTGCCTGACTGAAACCCACAATTCCACAGCAGTTGGTAATGATCCTTGGGCCTTCCCTTCAATCTCTCTCAGAAGAAATCTTTGACTAAAGTCTGCATTGTATAAGTATCGTTACTTGCGGCGAAGGTCGAGGGGATGGCGGTTCGAATCCTGCCACTAGCAAAGTTGAACCAAGGGCATGGTTCATAAAATTCCACGCTACAAAGCCCTCTGTGAGGGGCACCATCCTTGCGTTCCGACAGGAGGGAGTTTGTGACGTTAAACCATACATACATATAAAATTCTATTTTACCACATGAAAGTAGGAAGGGGGCAGTTGCTGGCTCTCAGCTCTCCTTGTGTTTAAAGGTAGAGGAAATACAAATAAAGCTGATATAACATAAGAACATAAGAATAAAGGAGACTGCAAGAGACCATGAGGCCTACACTAGGCAGCTCCGTATCCATCACCACCTGTCATCCCCATCCATAAAGTTGTCTAATCATTTTTTAAAACAACTGATAGTTTCAGCGCTTACTACATGGTTACTAAGTTTATTCCATTCATCGACCACCCTATTAGGAAACCAATTCTTGCCTATTTCTTTCTTAAATCTAAATTTGTCCAGTTTATACCCATATAGGGAACTCTTGGGCCCATTGGGGTGGCACCTCCAAAGGGATGTGATGGAGTTGACAGGGGTTAAAAAAGGGTGGCATGGCAGGGAAATGACTCACATCCTACATGCAAGATCATTTCATGTATCTGTTGTCAGTCTCACTATGGTATATGTGAGGGTTGGGAATGAGGAGGGTGAATGGTCAGGGGTGAATGTAGGGCTGGATCAGGGTTGTACAATATGGCCATGGTTGTTTAATATGTATATGAATGGAAAGATAAGGGAATTAAGTGCAAAGAGTGCAAGGCAGATGCTTGGATAAGCTCTCCTTATGTGGAATAGATGAAGGAAATTCAGTTAAGTTGATGGATTTTGGAGATGGCCAAGTGGGTGATGATTTTGACACCAATTTTGCAAGACTACCACTTACAGGTCCTTATCAATAGTCCCATGAAAATGGATACAGTAAGTGAATCAATTGTCTTTTTTTAGATAACATAGTATTTGTGGCCGATTCTACAGAGAAACTAAAGTACTTGGTGAGTAAGTACGTGATAGATGAAAGTAAAGAGTTAATGTGAGAAAAGAGAAAAGTTGAACATATACAGGTAATGTTGACGCTACCTGAATGTAATGGTGAGATGCTGAAGGACAAAACAAGTATAATTTGCAAATATAGTTCTTACTAAACAGCAAGGTGTCTTTACCAAAATTTACCACAATATTTTACCATCCACCACCATCTACAAAGCTTTCTAAAGCACCACAAACTTCTATCCACACCAAACATCACATACTATTACTAACATCACAAAAATCTTAAAATTTCCCAATTGTACAAAGCTTCTGACCCAGGGCAGTGGACAAGATGCAGGGATGACCTGTCATCCAGGAGGTGCTAAGATAGGAGGGAGGGTAGAGGGTGGAGGGGAGTGGAGTATATTAGGGATGGAATGGGTGGGAATGTTTTTTATGTCTTTGTTTTTTGGCTACCCCCCTTGTAAGGAGGTATATGTATGCATGTATGTATGTACAAAGCCTGGCTGCCACCACCATCCAGTGCATACACAGTCCTCTTACTGGTAACTCCATGATAATTGCATTGCTCTTTTTCATTTGAAACAACACAATATGGTATAATCCAGCTTCATGGCATCCAAGTTCCTTCCTGAAGGATTTTTGTTATGTATCACTTACACTGTATGTGTCTTTACAACACAAAACTGACGGTGAATATGGCTAATGATAAAACTGACATTACAAGAAAGTTCGGATGCTTAAAGAATAAGAAAATAAATAAATAAGAAGAGAGAAAAAAATAAATAAAATAAAAATAAATAAGTAATCAAAAAAAGAGAAAAAATACATATACATATATATTTATATATAATAAATAAATAGAATATCAAGTTACAATAGCCACTTCCACAGCAAAAACTAACACACTAACCATAATTTCATGATAAAGAATGTGATGACCTGTTTTAATTTTCCTTGTTTCAATAAGAAATGGTTTCAACTGCAAACACCTATTTATACTCTGAATCTGGACAACATGTGCCAAAAAGGCTTAATACTATACTTGTGCAAACTTTCAGTATCTGTTCTAATGTGCTTTCTAAATTGGCCTTCTTTAGAATAATGACTACTTATAATAGTTATCAATTGACTACCAATCTAAAATAAACACATAGTACAACCACAACTACATAATTATGATCAATACCATCAATTTCTATTAGAATTGACAATTTCCACCATTAAAATTACATCCTGAAAAGAATATATACATTAAATTCTTAGATACAAATAAAAATTGATTTAATTTACAAGGTCACCACACAATCTTAACTTTATCCTTAGATTTGGCTAAACATTCTATCCTTGCCATCTTTGACCCAATATTCAAAATTTTTCAATCAATCCTACCCCCATGAAATCTTAACTATGATTTATAAGTTAAAAGATGTGGCTCTTCAGTTAATGATTTTAATGATTTTGTTCTGGCTTATGCCATATTACCTCCTTCAGCTGATAACTGGCCCCACTCAACCTAAAATATTAAAACTAACCATTCATAAATTCAAGCCAATGATATACTTTATAAATCCACACATTTGTGATCATTTTATTAAAACAAAACATGACCCTCAGAATGAAGGACTCTGTTCAACATGATTAGACTGAATGCAGCAGCTAATGAACATAACCTAAAGGAAAAGGTTCTAAAGTAAATGAAGTGAATGCCCTAGCTGTGGACGTTTTGTCTTGCTGCATTGCAGGGGCCAGGGACCCTTTATCCACAAGAAGCCAAGATAAAAGTGAAACAGGTGATGGATGGGAGTGGGAGAAGAAACCAATTGGTAAACAAATAGATAGCTGGAAAAATCAATTGTAGAAAGAATTATAACAAAACTACCCACTTTCCCAACTAGACACTGCTCACAAACATCTCTCAACAGGTGCAGGATATTGATTTTCATGTGATTTGTTAGGTTTTAATATTGGTATTATGTCAGTTTTAGCTCAATTTTTAGATAGGAGTGAGTGGAGATTGGTTATATATGGACTATGCTGTGATGAATGGAAGTGGGTGGATGGGGGGTTAGTGAGTGGTTATGTGTGCGAGATATTTTGATGCAGCCTGAAGGGATATCTCCCCATCTTTTCTTTTTTTGCATGAGGATAGGGAAGGGGGGGGGGGGTTGCTGATTAAATGAAGCAGCCTAGCTGTGGATGTGCTTTGTCTTCCTGCATTGCTTCTGACCCATGGCAATGGGCAACATACAGAGATAACCTTTAATCCAGGAGGAACCAAGAAAAGAGGGAGGGAGGGGTGGTGAATGGGAGTAGAGTGGGTGGGGATGAAATGGATGGAAGTGGAGTTATGCCTTATGACTTTGGCTACCTCCCTTGTAAGGGGGAAAAAGCCCTTGGTATATGTATGTATATAAGGGTAGAGTACCAGAGGACTGGAGGAGTACCTGTATAGTTCCAGTTTACAAGGGAGAAGGGGACAAGTGCGGGTGTAGTATTTTCAGAGGGATCAGTTTGTTGAGTGTAGTTGGGAAGGCTTATGGAAGGTTTTGATTGAGAGGATTAGGAGAGGAACAGAGGGAGTAATTGGTGAGGAACAGTGTCGGTTTAGGACAGGTAGGGGTTGCATGGATCAGGTTTTTGTGGTAAGGTGGATATGTAAGAGAGTTTAAGGCAAAGGTAAGGATGTTTTTTTGGGCTGGATTTGGAAAAGGCTTATGACAGGGTAGACAGGAGGGCACTGTGGGATATTGCAGATGTATGGGATAGGAGGAAAGCCTTTAAGAATAGTCAAGATTTTCTACAAGAGAAATAGAGCCTGTGTTAGAATTAGAAATGAAGAGAGTGAGTGGTTTGCGGCTGTTCAATTTACACATAGATGGGGTGATGCAAAAGGTAAATGCAAGGGTAATGGGTCGGGGGTTGGAGATGGTTAAAGAAAATTGAGAAAAATGGGAGATAAGCTAGTTGTTGTTTGCTGACAACACTGCACTTGTAGTAGGATTAGAGGTGGGATTAAGGCAGTTTGTGATGGAGTTTGGGAAGATGTGCAAAAGAAGGAAGTTGAAAATAAATGTGGGTAAAAGTAAGGTAATGAGATGTACAAGGGGAGGATGGCAGCAAATTGGAAGTGAGTATTAAGGGAGAGAAACTGGAGGAAGTGTATACCTTTAGATACTTGGGGGCAAATGGCCAATGTGGCAGATAAGGGAGGAGTGGAAGTGGAATTTGAATGTAGATTGAGAGAAGCAAGTAAATGCCTTGAGGGATTAAAAAGTGTAACAAGAAATAGACGTTTAGGAATGGATGCAAAGAGGAGATTGTATGAAGGAGTGATTGTGCCAACAACACTGTATGGGGCAGAAACATGGAGCATATGAGAGGATGAGTTTAATGTGTTTGAGATGAAATGCCTGAGATGTAAGGTAGGTTGGATAGAGTGATAAACCAGGAGGTGAAGAGGAGAGTCGGGGTGGAAAAGGAGTAGGGAGATATGGTTGACAAAAGAGTAATGGTATGGTTTGGACACATGGAAAGAATGAGTGAAGTTTAGTAAAAGGCGTGTGGAAGGCAGAGGTGGAAGGAGTGAACATGAGGGGGTGGCCAAAGATGTGATGGATGGATGGGGTAAAAGGGGCATTGGGAAAGAGGGGAATGTCTGTTGAGGAAGGACGGGAGAAGGCAGAAGATAGGGGCGAATGGAGAATGGTTGTGTATGAATTATGCTGTGATGCATGGAAGGGAGTGGGTGGGGGATGGGGGAGAGATGAGGGAGTATGTATGAATGATATTTTGACACAGCCCAATGGGATTGCACACTGTCTTCTCTTTTACTACATAAGGGAATGGAGTGGTGGGGTTGCTGATTAAATGAAGCAGCCTTACTGTGGATATACTGTGTCTTGTTACATTGTTTCTGACCCAGGGCAGTGGGTGAGATGCAAGGATGACCCCATCATCTAGGAGGAGCCAAGAAAAGAGGGAGGGAGGAGTGGTGAATGGGAGTGGAGTATGTGGGGATGAAATAGGTAGGAGTGGATTTACGTCTTTGACTGTGTCTACCTCCCTTGTAAGGGGGAAAAAGCCATTGGTATATATATGTATTGTGCGAGTCCCCCCAGCTCATTTCAATTTCAATGTGCATCCAAGAATGGTAAAAACTATAATCTAAGCCTTTTATAGTTATTGGACCATGGTGTTTATGTGATGTTTGATATCTTGTCAGGGCCTTTGGTATGGGAGTTCCAAATGAATGCGAGTAAAAGTTAAGTGGCGAGATGTGCAAGGAACAATGACTGTATCAGGTTAAACATGGGTAAGAGGCTCAAGGAAATGGAAAGTTGAGAATCTGGGGCAGTATGTAGCAGTGCTCCAGCAAATTTGTGATGAGTGCTGAGTCTTGCAGACTCTTTGCTTATGTTTTTGTGTTCTGTGGTCGGGTATATGGTGAATGTGTTCTTGTATGAGAATAGGTTTTGATGACAATTTTGTTTATATGTTTGTCAGGGGGCATATCTTTTGTGATGATCACTCTCAGGTCTTTTTCAGATCCCTCTTTCTTTTTCACCAATTATATATCTTCCCAATATCCTTTTTTCACTTTTTCCAAACTCCATTATGCTATATCTTTTAGTGTTGAATTCCACTTCCCACTTCTGACTCCATTCCCAAACCCTGTTTAGATCTCTCTGTGATGATTCACAGTCCATTTCAGTACTCATTTTCTTTAACAGTTTTGCATCATCTGCAAAGAAGTGTAACCATTACTAACCATCACCTACCACGCATGTGATCCATATGCTTGCAACATAGCGAGACTCCCCTCTTGCTTACCCAGAACCACATACACCTAATGCAGCAGAATTCAGACAAAACAGGATATCACCACGAACATGCCAAATGCCACCAGACTAACCCATTAAAAATCCTTTATTCTAACTGCCCTATTATATTACCCATAAGCTAACATATATATAACATACCTAACAACACCCACCAACTATACGACTAACCCTCATATATAAAACTGACCCCAATGTATAGAATAGTGAGACTAACACCTTTACTTACAACAACCCACTAACCCCCTATATTAACCTACGACACCTTTGTCACAAGCACCAGAGCTGGGCAGGTCAAGAGCCTACCAGCCTACCAGGCTGAGCAGTGTGATAAGACTGCCAGCCAGATGTGCCCTAGATCAAGGCCTGGGACTTACTGTATTTTGCCCACAGGGCCCATTTGTAGTTTACAACCAGATTCCTTCATTGTTAATAGAGGAAAACTCCCGGTTTGGAGTTAATCTCACCCGCATAAAGTCCTTCTTATGTAACCACAACCATTATCGGTTACACTGGCGGCAGCAGTGCACCCACGCCCTGAATAGAAGCGCCGTCCTCCGCCACACAACCATTATCGGTTACACTGGCGGCAGCAGTGCACCCACACCCTGAATAGAAGCACCATCCTCTGCCACACAATCATTATCAGCTACAGAAGTTCATGTAACATTCCACTCCCTCATCCATGTCATTCACATAAATGGCAAACATTATTGGAGCCAGCACTGATCCTTGTAGAACTCCACTAATTACTTCTTCCCAAGTAGAAGTCTTATCTCTGAGCACCACTCATTTTTCTTCCATGCAAAAAAGTCCTCCATCCACTTCAGTAGTTTACCTCGTATCCCTCCTATAGTTTCCAGCTTTCTTAATAGTTTTTTTGTGAGGGGCTTTATCAAAAGCTTTTGGTAGATCTAGGAAACCACAATTGGCCCATCTGTCCCTTTCCTGTATTATATCTAGTAATCTTGAGTAAAAGCAGATCAGGTTTGTGGTACATGATCTTCCCTGTCTAAATCTGAACTATCTCAGATTCAGTATATTATTCTCCTCCAGATGTTTTATCCATCTATTTTTTACAACTTTTTCACAAATTTTAACTACCGTGCTTGTAAGAGAAACCAGTCTGTAATTTACTAGGTCTTCCTTATTTCCTCCTTTATAAATTGGTACAATATCAGCATTTTCCCAATCTTCTGGTATTTTTCCTTCTTTGAGCAAGCAACATCTTATGTTATATATTTTGTCTGTTAGTTCTTCTTTACATTCTTTTGATATCCAATTTACTATTCCATCTGGGCTGTGTGATTTTCTGACATCAAGGTTCATCATATGATCCATTAATTCCTTCCGTGCTATTATAATTTCCTTCATGGGGGGGGGGGGGTTCACTTCTCCCCCTTAACCTGTTGTATTTTTTTTCTAGTGAAAACAGACTTAAAATGTTTGCACATAATTTCTGCAATTTCAGTATCTTCTGTGTATTCAGTGTCCCCTTGGCATAGTTTCACTATTTCTTGCTTGATTTTCAGTTTCCCATTTACATATCTGTAGAATAGTTTTGGCTGATCTTTACATTTATCAATCATGTCTTTCTCATAGTTACTTTTTTCTTCCCTACGTATCTTTATGTATTTGTTCCTTTGGTTAACATATAATTGCCACTTTCTAGGTTTCCTGTCTTTTCTCCATCTCTTTCAAGCTTTGTCTCTTCTATCTTTTGTTTCACTGCACCTTCTATTACACCAACACTTTATGCACACCCTTTCCTGTTTTTGCTTTGGTACATATTTCTCTACTTCTTTATAAATCTTCATCAGAATCACTAATTTTTCTTGTACTTTTGTTTCCTCTTTGTAGAATTTTTCCCAGTTTGCTTTAAGATTTCTTTTTTTTTTTTAATTTTCTCAAAGTCTGCTTTGCCATATATCAATCTACTCTTTCTGTGTTTCTCATTTCTCTTTATATATATTGTGTCCTGTAATTCTAACTCAAGTATTATATGGTCACTCTTCACAATTGGTGTCCTGTAATAAATTTTGTCTACTATTTCAGATTCTGGCATAAATATCAAATCTAGCCTTGACAGTTCTATATTATTTCTAAATCTAGTGCTTTCCTTTACCCACTGTGTTATTGTATATTCCATGGTCATGTCAAGTAATTGATCATCTCCGCCTTTCACTGTCATCTCGTCCCAACATATTTCTTTGTAATTAAAGTCACCCATGAGTATTGCATAAACATAAAAATGAGGGTGACTACAAGAGACCATAAGACTTACACTAGGAAGTTTCATGTCTATTACCACCTGTCATCCAACATCCATAAACTTGTTTAATCATTTCTTAAAACAACTGATAGTATCAGCGTTCACTATGTGGTTACTACATCTACTCCATTCGTTGACCACCCTATTAGTAAACCAGTTCTTGCCTATTTCCTTCTTAAATCTAGATGGTGTTATGGGCTTTCTTTATTATAAGGGTATGCTCTGCCATATCCATCCCACTTTATAGGTGAAAGGGCCTTTGGTATATAGACATACATATACCGACAGCTTTTTCCCCCTTATAAGGGATGTAGCCAAAAACAATGCTATTTATACATACATACATACATATATATATATATATATATATATATATATTTTCTATCAACCACAATGCACTTTAATTGTAAGCCATCAACATTGGACGAACCGTGGAGGAGGATGCAGAAATTGAAATATGATATGCCCGAGGACTCGAACCTTGGCGGCGAGAATGTTACCAGTGCTGTATTGACTATTAGACCAATACACCATCACATTTCAATTTCTGCATCCTCTTCCACGGTTCGTCCAATGTTGATGGCTTACAATTAAAGTGCATTGTGGTTGATAAAAATGTATCTCTAGTCACTGGGACCATTCAGTGTTGTACATATATATATATATATGTACATATGGTATTCAATGATGCATTTCTGGTACATGAAATTTCCAAAATAACCGAAAGAGAAGGGGGGGGGGGGTAAACCACCAAAACTGCCAGTCAAACTTTCTTTACATGCAACAACATGGTCTTTCCAAATTTTTGTTCCTTTATGTAAAAATGTTGCATTCCAAATATTATCAGCGGGTTTTCACCACACTTAACAGTCAAGTAACATCCTTCATCATCTTAGCAGTGCTTACTCTTGCCATTTATTATTAGCTACATAAGCTATGTTACATATGTGACATTATTGGGACCCAAGTCTACTCTAATATTTCATCTGCTTTGGCCTCTTCATATTAAGACTCAAATAGTCTCTTATCATCTCCCACACTCCTAAACCTTTTGTCCTACTTAAAATGAACCAAAATGTGCTTTTGTGTGTGGAGACCTTACCTTGCTTACCTTCCAGGAGTGTCCTGATCTCCTCTGAGGGTGTGATTGAAAGAGATTGCAAGTTGGCATCTTTCATCTCCTGAACCAAGGTCTCTACTTCCTTCTTCTTTTCAACTATTGAATCCTCTAGTTCAGACATCTGGATTTAGAACAGAGAATATAATACACACACACATATGTATATATCTATATATACACACATACATATACCAAAGGCTTTTTTCCCCTTACAAGGGGGGGGGAGAGAGAGAGAGAGAGAGAGAGAGAGAGAGAGAGAGAGAGAGAGAGAGAGAGAGAGAGAGAGAGAGAGAGAGAGAGAGAGAGAGAGAGAGGGGGGGGGGGATAAAATCCACTCCCACATATTCCATCCCCACATACTCCACTCTCATTCACCCCACTCCTTCCCTCTTATGTTGGCTCCTCCTGGATGATGGGTCATCCCTGCATCTTGCCCACTGTCCTGGGTCTGAAGCAGTGTCACAAGACACAGCACATCCACAGCAAGGTTGCTTAACTTAATTGGTGACCACTCATCTCTGTCCCCTCATGCAGAAAAAGAGAAGATAGGAGAAATCCCTTCATACTGTGCCAAATTATTTTTTAAATATACTCCCTCACACCCCATCCCCCACCTACTCCCTTTCATGCATCACAGCATTATCCATATACAACCATTCTCCATTCACCCCTATCTTATGTCTCCTCCCATCCTTCCTCAACAGACATTCCCCTCTTTCCCAATGCCCCTTTTACCCCATCCATCCATCTCATCCTTGGTCACCCCCTCATGTTCATTCCTTCCACAACTCTTTTACCAATCTTTCCTCACTCATTCTTTCCATGTGTACAAACCATCCCAATACTCTTTCATCAACCCTATCTCCCAACTCCCTTTCCATCCCCATTCTCCTTTTCATCTCCTTGTTTCTCACTCTATCCAACCTAGTAACCCCTACCATACTTCTCAGGCACCTCATCTTAAATACATTCAAACTCCTCCTCTTATGTTCTACGTTTCTACCCCATACAGCGCTATCAGTACAATCATCCCTTCATACAATCTCCTCTTTGCATCCATTCCCAAATGTCTATTTCTCATTACACTTTTTAATCTCCCAAGGTATTTACTTGCTTCTCTTAATCTACATTCTACCTTCATCTCCACTCCTCCCTTTCTCACTACATTTGCACCCAAGTACCTAAAACTATCCACTTCCCTCTTCCTTAATACTCAGTTCCAGTCTGCTGCCACTTTCTCACCTTGTACATCTCATCACCTTACTTTTACCCACATTTATCTTCAACTTTCTTCATTCGCACACCCTCCCAAACTCTGTCACTAACTTCCTCAATTCCTCCTCTGATCCTGCTACAAGTGCAGTGTCGTCAGCAAACAACTGACTTATCTCCCACCTTTCTCAATTTTCTTTAACCATCTCCAATCCATGACCCATTACCCTTGCATTTACTTCTTGCACCACCCCATCTGAGTATAAATTGAACAGCCAAAGCGAAATAACACATCCCTGGCGAAGTCCCACCTTTATCTCAAGCCACCCAGTCTCTCCATTTCTGATTCTAACACAGGCTCTACTACTCTCATAAAAGCTCTTGACTGCTCTTAACAGCTTTTCTCCTATCCCATATATCTGCAATACCTCTAACAGTGCCTTCCTGTCCACCCTGTCATAAGCCTTTTCCAGATCCATACCTCCCCTTTTTAGACATTCTGCATGACACCCATCCAACCCAGGTGCCTTTCCTGCTCTCATCTTGTTAACAACTGCCTTCACCTAATATTTCCTTATTTCTCCTCCATTTTCCTCACTCATCCCTGTCATCTTCTTAGCACTTCCCACTGCAACCACCCTATCCTCCTTCACATTTAGCAGCTCCCTGAAATACTCTGCCCATCTTCCTCTTACTGCCT
This sequence comes from Oratosquilla oratoria, assembly GCF_046742065.1. NCBI lineage: Eukaryota > Metazoa > Arthropoda > Malacostraca > Stomatopoda > Squillidae > Oratosquilla > Oratosquilla oratoria. The sequence goes on along the minus strand of NC_134809.1, from coordinate 41,530,394 downwards.
TCTCTTCCATTATCATCTCTCCTTCTGCACTTTTTACCTTTTCTTCTCTACTCAATTCGCCTCCTCTTAATTTCTTTGCAAAATGTCTTTTTATTACTTTCAAAACTTTGTCATACTCTTACCCCATTTCACATCTCTCCTCTTTGCCTTCTTTATCTTATGCTTTACTTCTCTTCTCTTTTCTTTGTACCTCTCATATTCTCTTGTCCTATTTTGTAACCAATCTGTGAATGCTCGCTTGTGTTAGTGGGGTATGTCGTACATCATACCATTATCGTACATTGTAATTGTGTGTTGCTTATTAAGGGAATTATATGTTTCCCCCTCTTTATAAAATTGTCATATGTTTTGTTGTTTTTTGTTTTATCATTTATTGTAATTATGTGTAATCATTGTGTATATTGTAATTATATTGGATATCGCATAATGCGATGCATGTCTGTTCGCGCCAAATTGGCGGTGTGGAGTCAGTTGAGAGCCAGTTCTCATTGTATACACACGTATTAGTTGTCAGTATCCGAGATTACAGTGTGTTTCCCCCAAATTTGACTTTTATTTAGTAGCCACCCAACACGCTTCTTCTCTTCTACAACCTTCTTTGCTTCCTCATCCCACCACTTACTATCCTTCCTTCTATTTCCTCCCATCCTCCTTGTTCCACACACCATCTTTGCACACCCTGTGACTCCCTTGTATCCATAATTATTTCTTTAATGTGCTTCATATATACATACATACATTATATATATATATATATATATACACACCTTACATATAAAGCACATTAAAGAAACAATCATGGATACAAATAACTGTATACATCTGTACATACATAAATACATGCAAACAGACATTTTTCTTTTCATAATTTGTTGGTTGAGAGAAAGAAGTTATATGCAACAGTCCTCCACCCCTTTATAAATGTGTCCAGCCAAGGCATGCACCTACTCTTAATGCAACACTTCCCTGCTGAACAGACATTCCCTTTTTACCCAAGGCCCCCTTCAGCCCATCTATTCATCTCACTCTCAGTCTTCTCCTCAAGTTCGCTCCATCCACCACTGCCTTCCAAACTCATTTTTGCTATTCTTTCTTCACTCGTTCTTTCCGTATACCCAAACCATTGCAGCATTATTTCCTCAACAGTATCTGCCAGCTCCATTTCTACCCCTGCTCTCTGCACCACATCTTCATTTCTCACTCTATCCATCCTTGTAACCCCTGCCATATTTCTTAAAACATTTAAATTTATTCTCTCTGGCTCCTTTATATTCCAAGACTGCCCCATACAGTTATTCATCCTTTCATGTAGCCTTCTCTTTGCATCCATCCATCCTCAATGGGCCAAATCCAAACAACCTGTGGCTCAATTAGTTTGGATATAGGAGGCATTACTGTATTTTGTAACAATTATTATTCAACCCAAGTTTAATACATACACATTTTGGGTTTTGCTTGTAAATAGTGATCAATTAACACACTGCAGAATATACGGGCCATCATAGTTAATTTTTGGTAGAGCTTTTGTATATTTTTATCTCAAAGTGCCTGTAAAGCTGTCCACAATTATGCAATAAAAGTTATACTTCTCTGCTATTTGTGCTTGCAATAACTTAGAAAAATAGAAAAGTGGCCTGTTAGATCCCAAACACTATAAAATTCACTTTTTTTTCAAAACAATCACCACACTCATCTAAAGAATTCTAAAATTCAATGGTGCATTCCAATCATACACACTAACCTCCTGGGACAGTTGTTGTGACGTCTGCTGAGCATGTTCTGCCTGCTTGGAGGCCTGTGATATGGCGGTCTGAAGCTTCTCTATTTCACGGAGAATAGCTTCTTCTTGAGCTTTCATTTCCTCTTGACTCTTGTTCTTCTCAGTACTGATGTCGTCTTCTAACTGCCTGCTTGCCAAAGAAAAATAAAAACTTCAGCACAACAACATATGTTCAAGTCTTAATTGGTGACAAATGCAGATCATTCTAAACTTCTATACATAAATGTATTATACATACCAAAGGCCTTTTCCCTCTCACAGAGGGGTTGGCCAAGTCAAAGCATACACACACCTTATACCCATCCCATACACATTCACTGCCCTTCACGTATTAACACCTCATGGATGAAGGGTTATCCCTTCCCCTACCACACTAATCAAGTCAAAGGTAATGCAGCAAGACACAGTATCTCCATAGCAGGGCCCAACAGCTAGAGCTGATTTACCCTCACCTTTTTGTTATACGGCAAACCTTCTCCCTCCTTATTCACTCAATATAATTTACAGAGCAGACAAGATGAGCATCCTTTTGGGCTGCAACATTTCTTCCTCCATTTACTCTTCATTCACTCTTATCTTTTGTACAACACTGTGGGCACAATCATTCACTTGTACAACCTTTTCTTTCCAGTCATCCTTAGATACTTAATTCCTATAACAATGTCCATTCTCCCCATACATTTACTTGCCTCCTTTGCTTTATAATTCACCTCCACTTCTACTCCTCTGTTCACTGCCTTATGTGACTCGAAATATTCAAAGCTCTCCATTTTCCCCAACCTCTCAACTTTAAAATCACCTCCATCTAGCCACCCTTATCACATTATTTTTTGTCCACATTAATTTTCAGCTTTCCCCTTTCACATATTCCTTCAAACTTCACCACCATTTGCTTAAATCCTTCCTCAGATAGGTAAGCGAAGCGTATGGTGGAGTGGAAGGAGGAGGTTTCTTCAAGGTTAATGTGGATGAAGGTGAAACTGGGAAGGGAGATGTGGGTTTTTGTAAGTGCATATAGGCCTGGGAGTGAAAAGAATGTAGAGGAAAGGTAAGGATGTTTTTTGGGCTTTTATGGATTTGAAAAAGGCTTATGACAGGGTAGACAGCAAGGCACTATGGGAGGTATTGTAGATATATGGGATAGGAGGAAAGCTTTTAAGAGTAGTCAAGAGTTTTACGAGAGTAATAGAGCTTGTGTTAGAATCAGAAATGGAGAGAAAGTGGTTTGAGATAAAGGTGGGACTTTGCCTGGGATGTGTTACGTTGCCTTGGCTGCTCAATTTACACATAGATGGGATGGTGCAAGAGGTAATTGCAAGGGTAGTGGGTCAGGGATTGGAGATGGTTAAAGAAAATGGAGAAAAGTGGGAGGTGAGCCACCTGTTGTTTGCGGACGACACTGTGCTTGTGGCAGGATCAGAGGAGGAACTGAGTAAGTTAGTGAGAGTTTGGGAAGGTGTGTAAAGGAAGTTGAAGATAAATGTGGGTAAAAGTAAGATGATGAGATGTACAAGGGGAGAAAGTGGCAGCAGACTGGAAGTATAGGAGAGAGACTGGAGGAAGTGGATAGTTTTAGGTACTTGGGTGCAAATGTAGTAGGAAAGGGAGGAGTGGGGGTGAAGGTAGACTGGAGATAAAGAGAAGTAAATGTCTTGGGGGATTAAAAAGTGTAATGAGAAATAGACACTTGGGAATGGATGCTAAGACGAAATTGTATGAAGAAGTGATAGTGCCGACAGCACTGTATGGGGCAGAATCATGAAACATAAGAGAGGAAGAGAGGAGTTTGAATGTGATTGAAATGAGGTGCCTGAGAAGTATGATGGGGGTTACCAGGCTGGATTGAGTGAGGAACAAAGAGGTGAGGAGAACGGGGGTGTAAAGGGCGTTGGGAGATAGGGTTGATGAAAGAGTATTGGGATGGTTTGGACACATGAAAAGAATGAGTGAAGAAAGATTAGTAAAAGAGGTGTGGAAAGCAGAAGTAGGAGTGAACATGAGGGGGCAACCAAGGATGAGATGGATGGATGGGGTAAAAGGGGCTTTGGGAAAGAGAGGAATGTCCGTTGAGGAAGGATGGAAAGACAGGATAGGGTTGAATGGAGAATGGTTGTGTATGGATGATGCTGTAATACATGAAAGGGAGTAGGTGGGGGATGGGGGGTGAGGGAGTATGTGTGAAAAATAAATTGATGCAACCCGATGGGATACCTCCCCATCTTCTCCTTTTCTGCATGAGGGGATGGAGAGGTGGGGTTGCCTATTTAATGAAGCATCCTTGCTGTGGATGTGCTGTGTTTTGAGACACTGCTTCTGACCCAGGGCAGTGGGCAAGATGTAGGGATGACCCATCATCCAGGAGGAGCCAACATAAGAGGGAGGGAGAGAGGGGGAGGATGTGAGTGGAGTATGTGGGGATGAAATGGGTGGGGGTGAATTTTATGCCTTTATTTTTTTACTTCCTTTTAAGGTGGAAAACTCCTTTGGTATATGTATGTAAAATAGCCTTATTATTCTCCTCTCCATTCACGGTCATTCTCATGATTTCTCCCAGTGCCACAACCAAAGTCCCCCTATCTTTCTCCATTCAACAACTTGAAATACTCTACCCATATTCCACTTATTGCTTTCACTTCTATTAACATCTGTTCTCTAGCATACTTTACCCTCTCCTCTGTCAAATTCACCTCATATCACCCTTCACTTCCAAAATACCTTTCTATCCTCTATCAAACACCTATCACATCTCACATCTACTCTCATTGTTGCCTCCCTTACCTTCTTGGTCTTTCTTCTCATTCAACTTGCTCACTTTCAATCTGTTTATCCACCTCCTTTTTTTTTTTTATTGTCTATCCATTTCATCCTAGGTCGACCCCTCATGTTCACTCCATCCACCTCTGCCTTCCACACCTCTTTTACAAATCTTTCTCCAATCATTCTTTCCATGTGTCCAAACCATCCCAATACTCTTTCATCAAACCTATCTCCCAACTCCTTTTCCACCCCTGTTCTCCTCCTCACCTCATTTCTCACTCTATCCATTCTAGTAACCCCTATCATACTTCTCAGGCACCTCATCTTAAACACATCTGAACTCCTCCTCTCTTATGTTCCATGTTTCTGCCCTGTACAGTGCTGTCAACACAATCACTCCTTCATCCATTCCCAAATGTCTATTTCTCACTACACTTTTTAGTCCCCCAAGGCATTTGCTTGCTTCTCTCAATCTACATTCTACCTCCACCTCCACTTCTCCCTTTCCTGCCGCATTCACACCCAAGTATCTAAAAATACCCACTTCCTCCAGTCTCCCTCCCCTAGTACTCACTTCCAGTCCCAATACCACTACATTGACGTTTCTCCCTAATCCCTCTATGCACTCAATTAAATCTATCCAAAAAGACTCCCTTTCTTCTAAACTCTTCTCACTACCAGGCCCATTTGCACTTACAAAAACCCACATCTCCCTTCCCAGCTTCACCTTCATCCACATTAACCTTGAAGAAACCTCCTTCCACTCCAAGTTTACTTATCTCTTCCCTTACTAGTATAACCACCCATTCTCTCCCTCGTCAAAAGGCATAATTCCACTCCCACCACCCCTCCCTCCCTCTCATCTTGGCTCCTCATGGATGACGGGTCGTCCCTGCATTTCAACCACTGCCCTAGGTCAGAAGCAATGCAGCAAGACAACACATCTATAGCAAGCCTGCTTTACTGTGGCCAATCTAATAATGCCCTCCATTAATTTCTTGGATTATAATGACAATCATTTCAGTATTTCCTACATTTCTTTCTGGTTCTCTTCTGTTATGAAATAAGTACTGAATATTATTCATTTCTTATAAAAACCTTTCCAAGCTATAACAACATGTAACTTACCATAGTTTTTAATCCCTCACTCATATGCTGCCAATATCCTTTTCTATATTGTGCTAAATTCTATACTAACAAATGGGTACAGAATTCTTTATGTAATGCAGTGTATTACTATAATAACACATGGAGCTATACTAAAAACTCACTTGAGCTTTTCCTGACAAATGGTTAACTCATTTTCACAGTTTGAAAGTTTTGCTCTCAATCCAGCAAGTTCAGCATTGATTTTGTCCTCTGCCTCCTTGGCCTCTGCTGCCTCATTCTCAATATGTTGTAGCCGCTGCATCTGAGGATACATGACAATATTTTACCATACAATGTCCCAACAAAGGGGTACAACAGAAATTAAAAACACGAAACCATATACTTTACAAGGACAATAACCTAATATAAACAATATTGTCACTTCATAATACAGATCTCTTTGTAAAGAAACTTTAGACTGTTGTTGTTGTTGTCGTTCCCTTCGCTGTCTGACTGAAAAGTCATATCTCCCTGAGGAACATCATAGCTGGAATAGTTTTCACACAAATTCTTTTTTTTTTTTTCTTTTTTTTCAATGGCATGAATGATTGTGTATGATGCCATCTTCTATAGTGTGTTGCATGGAGTGAAGTGATGCATCCTGGGCAGTTATCTGCAATCTGTGGTCATCCAGCCTCTACTGATAGCAACAGTCTGTGTTGTGGAACCACTCCCCCCAACCCCAAGAGTGGTACTCCCCAAGGCAGGCGTAGCTCCTCTTGGGGATCAGTGCCACCTGTGTAGAGCTGATGGCCAGGGGTGGTTGCTGCCGTTTGGCCCCCAACTCTTGGGGTTGGGGGCTGGATGACCGCATTGTGAACAGCTGCCCAGGATGTAACACTTCACCCCATACCATACAACACATAATGGAAGACTGCATTATACACAATCATGCACACAAACAACACAACATACACTCTATAAAGGATTTGTGGGAAAACCCAGTTTCGGCTGTGGCATTCCTTGGGGAGACGGGACTGCTCGGACAGACAGTCTAGGGAACGACAACAACAACAACAACCCCAAGAGTTGGGGGCCAAACAGCCATAGCACACCCCTACCACCGGCTCTAATGCAGGTGGCACTGATCCTTGGGAGATGTTTCAGTTACCTAGGCAAGTTCCACTTCAGGCTATGGTTAGTGTTATACCAGTGTGAGATTTTTTCTATGTCAAAGTGGTTGGAAGAGGGAAGCTGTTGCTGGTTGCCAGCTCCCTATGTGTGAAAAAGTGTAATAAACACAACTGAAGTTATAAAAGAGAGATTCTGGGTCCTGACTGAGTTTGGCCCCTTAGGGCTGCACCTCCTGATGGGGGTGAGGGGGTTGACAGGTTTTGAAAATGGGCAACCTCACTTTCCATATTACAGAACCACCATATACAGGCACCTGTCACTGGTCCTTGTATGTATGGATGCATATGCCTTTGTTTTTGGGCTACCTCCCTTGTAAGGGGTAAAAAGCCTTTGGTATATGTATGTGACACTAAATATATTCACTTTGCTCAAGGGTCATCCCCACTTTGAATGTGATAAGATTGATAACACTAAGCCCACACAAGTCTCTGCCCAACTATTCTTCATAAAGATGAAAAGCAATTCTTTACCTCTTCTTCAGCTGCTTGAGCAACCTCTTCCAACTTTTCAGCTTCTCCCTCAACATACGCTAACCGGTTTTCATCCTCCCTAGATCTTCCCTCCAGGTACAGGATTTCTGCTTCATACTGAAAAACAGATGAACATTTGGGCTCAAACCTCTACTAACATTTACTTATCTAATCAAACTAAAATGGGACCACATAAATATGAACAGTATTCCAAAAATTCAAGTACATACTTTACCTTTGGGCTAACCCTGATAGTAACAAGATGCACACTTATGCAGTCATTATATAAATGCAGTTACATTCACACTCATCGTCAATAAAATCAACAGTGTATTTAGTGTATTCCATCATATTCCAACTGTAACAATGGTTCAAACATAACAGAATGGGAGCTTCACCCCAGAAATTAACAGTGGCATTACTCTTACCAATCATCAATAACGATAATAAAATAATAATAATAATAATAATAATAATAATAATAATAATAATAATAAATAATAATAAAAAAAAGATAATCATTGGACTTTCATCCTACATATTAAAAACCCGAAAGCAAAAAAAAATAAACACGAAAACCAAGCTACTTAAATCCATCGCAAGCACTGGCTTTGTACAACAAAAAGAAACTCATATAACCATCTACATGTAATTCAAAAGAACCACCCTCGACTATACCTCCACAGCATGGTTCCCAATAATTAGCAAAATTAACAAAATATTATCTTTCATATCTTACTTCCTTGTGGATGAAGGGTCATCCCTTTCCCTAGCCACACTGTAATAGATAACATATTTACCATCCAAGCCTCACTCCTGTACACATGTCAGCACAACTGTGGATTCATAATTCCTTTCACTGCTTCCGCTGACATTTTTATTTCTCCATACTGCTCTCAAGGCATTTGCCCCAAGAATAGAAGTGCTGGTTATTGCAGTGCTCAAATTACTCCAGATATAATCACTACACAAAAGATAATAAACACCTCATCCTAAAATGTCCTTCTCTCACCCTATCCAGACAGCAACATAACTCCTTTGAGTGACATATGGGCCAAACTGGAGGCCCTTGCTGGTCGCTTGGGAGCTGTGGGTCTTCTGCAAGAGACCTGGGGCTAGGGACTGATTAGCCTCTTCCTCAACTCCTCCACTTTATTGTGGGCCATACATATGCAGCACAAAAGAACACAGACTCAACCTTATGGCTTACCAAAGAGTTCACTAAGGTGGAGGCTGTCCACAGTAATGTGGCAGGCTATAACTAACCAGCCAAGAGTTATAAACAATGTCTCCAACTCACCTTCGTCATCTCCACCTGTTGATTGTTGAGTTTTTCTCGCTGTAGATTGATATGGCGCACAAGCTCACGGTATCGATTGTCCATGACCACTTGTTCCAGCTTGGCGTTGGTGTTATTACTGCTCCCATTACCACTATCATGAGACTTGTCCTGCAATATTTCATAAAAAATGAACATACTCTGAAATCATAAATCACATGATATCAATGATAATAATAATCTATTTTTATATAGAGGACCTAATCCCTCTTATACAGGAGGTAGCCAGTCAAGGCATGCACCCACTCCATTCCACTACTCATTGTTTCCCTCTCATCTTAACTTCTCTTGAGTGAAGGTTTATCCCACTACTATTATTACTAATAGTAATTGCTGCTACAAGCTTCATACATGTACATACATACATATACTAAAGGTTTTTTTTCCCTTACAAGGGAGGTAGCCAAAAAACAAAGGGATAAATCCACTCCCACCCATTCCATTCCCATCTTGTTTTGGGTTCCTCCTGGCAATGGACATAAGGAGTGAATGAAACTGATGAAATGAGAGGGAGGAATTTACAAAAAATCAACAGAGATGAGGCCTTCTGGGACTCAAACCTATGGAGAAGGCTCATAGAGTCCACATACTGACAAACTATGCCTACTTTCATCTGGTAAGATGAGAAAGGCCTACTCTGTGTCATGAAACAAAAAATTTATGATGCCATCACTTTGGGTGCTGACTGTACATTTTCTATTTTTTATACTTTATTACCTCAATTTATAGTTTTAGTCAAGAGATAACATAAAGAAATTCAGTTTACTGTCTGGCATCGATAACCTTCCTCTAGGGTTAGTATAAGCCATCTATGAGAAACCTAACCTTTGTTCTTAGGGATGCACAACAAAATTTTCAGTTATTTCACAAAGAAACTGCATCCTTGATGGTGGCAAATACAGTAAATGAAAAACAAAATAAGCAAAGGAAATCCATGCAAACAGACTTAAAACCACATTTGTGTACCTTAAAAAGATTCCTCCTTGTGATTGGTGATTTGATACTATTGTTAGGGTGTCCTCCTGTGGTGACCGAGTCAAATGAAGCATTAAGTCGTTCTGGAGTTTTGTTCAAAACATCCTTGGGTCGGAAGGGTTCCTCACTTGCTCCTCGTCTTGGACTCACATCAACAGAAGGTGAATTATTGACAATAGTAGGGGGAGGCCCCACTGGAAGTCCAATACCTTTAGTGGGGCTTCTACTTTGAAGGCTTTCACCTCCATATTCTTTAGAAGGACTTACAGGAGTGTGTTGTGAATTAGCTTGGATATTGACACGATTATTACCAGCGTTTGATGACAGAGGAGAGGATGGTGTGGGAGGATTCTGTGAATGATGGCTGGATGGTGGAGGCTGTCGATGGGATGGAGATGAGGGGAGTTTGGTGGTGTCTTGAGGAGAATGTACAGGAGGCACCATGGGGGAAGGTGAGACAGAAACTGGTGATACAAGTGGTGGTGGCTGACTGCCTGGTGGAGAATAAGCTGGAGGAGGAACTGGTCTCCCTTGATGAGGTACATTAGAGGGGTAAGCATTCATGTGTGCTTGTGTTTTTTTCGGTGAACCATGGGAGGGGGGAACCTTTATTGGGGATGAAGTTGGGGGTGGGGGATTTCTGTAGGGAGGTGGCAGTTCTCGAGGGAGCCCAGGATGAGAGGCGTGAGGCGGTTTAGGTGGAGGCTGAGAGTAATTGTGGGGTTGCGGCGGGTTACGGTAAGGGGGTGGTTGACTAGATGGTGGGGGGCCAGGGGGAGGACCAATGTGACTCCCCTGACTTGGTGTGACGACCCTTCGTCCATCACCGTATGGTGGCTCTGGCCGTGCATTAGGGTCATGGCTTGAGTCACGTCTAGCATATCCATACATGGACTCGTTACTATTTACATTTACTTTACCAGCATGGAGAGGGTAATTTTGTCTTGCTGGATCCTGGACACTGTTTGGGTAATGACTAGCAGTGGCACGAACATTCTCCACACCGGACCCTGGCACAGGAGGAGGGGGAGGAGGATTTCCACGCACCAAGTCGTATGGCGGAGGTGCCATTCTCCTTGGAGACATGGTTCTCTCGTGTCTGCTGTCTCCTGATGTTTCTTCTCTCCCACGTGCTGGGGAGTCACGGTATCCTCCCATATCTCGATATCCTGGGGGCCCCTGGCTACCCACCATAATACTTGGCCCCATATTCGATGGAGGTGGTGGTGGAGGTGGGTACTGGTGAGGATGACTTGGGGAATATGTGGAGAGTGAATGAACGGGTGATAAATGTGTGGGGGATGTGTGCCCTTGAGGGGCCCCCTGCCCAACAGGCAGGCCTGAAGGTGCATTGGGGGGCATGGACCTGACAGGAACACCTATTTCCTGCTTGCGAGCCTCTGAGTGCCCCCCACTAAATGTCAAAGACTTCTTGAGATCCTTGTGGGGATGACTTGCATTTCTGGATCCTTCTTGTGCTGCAGGTGGCCTTCCCAGTGGTTCCACACGTTGAGGTCCACCTGGTTTGGGTTGTGCTGGGCCATTCGTTGCTTTAGGATCAAGAGCTGATCGCTGGAGTATAAATTGTACGTCATTCGAGTATTCTCCCCATTTCATCAGCACCTGCAAAAAATAATATTTCCTGAAACACATATAACCACTTTCTTCACATCATTACAACTGAATAATTACATATCTGGTAAAAGTAGAGCTCTGACCAGGTTCAATATAAAAAAGGGTCTAAATGGGACTTTTTAAAGTTAGAAATACTGATGAGACAAGTTTGAATAAACTTTTCAGTTCAAGTCTGTATGATGCAATGTGACAACAATCAGTAACACCTTCACAATCTTTCCTGGCTGCTAACAGTTGATTTCCTTTAGCTAAGGGAGCTTTACTCCTTCCTATCTAAAGTGTACAAACCATGTGGCATGTATTGTATTGATTGTGTGGCATCCACTAGAAAGGATGCATCATGATCTGACATGCATACCTGCCTGGTCAGCTCTACTCAAAGCTGACCCAACCCAATGCAATTAGGGATGCACCATAGGGTCTTGCCTACATGGTACATATGTAGTTTCAAGCCACATATAAAAACAGTTCAGTTGTCACCTTAAGGTGCAACCATGGACCCACCTTCTGTTGTTAGCACCCCCACCACTGCTCCAACTCTCCGACATTAACCAAGTATACCTCAAGATGTCGTCCATCACCCGCCTACCAACTGAAGCCGATGGAACCAGCAGGAGCATCGACACGCTCCAACAAATGTGGCTCCTCCTAATGTAGTTTCTGTGTTGACACAGGCCCTTTCAGTTACATCTTTTCTGTATCCACAGAAGCACTGGACCTCCAAGGATGTTAGCATGAAGCTCACTGCAGCCAATAGAATCACCATCACCACTTATGGGTCCAAATGCCTCCACTTCACCTTTGGAAGTCGCCACAACTCCTGGAGATTCATCCTGGCTGATGTCAGGACACCCCTCTTCCATGCCAACTTTCTCACCTGTTACAGATTACTGGTCAATGTTGCCAAAAGCCTCCTGGTCTGTGCAACAGCACCAGCCTTGACACCCTTGCAAACCACACCACAGCCAACCATGGCTATTGCCATTGACACTAGACATCCCTACACTCACTGGTCATTAAGCTATCTGGGATGACTTCAACATGTCTCCAGCAGAGATAACCTCCAGCCAGCCCCTCACACTTGCTCCAGTATTAAGCACTCAATGCAAACTGCACTAAAGCTAACGATGACCACCATCATTGACACTAGACATCCCTATGCCCGCCTCTCAGAGAGCCATCTAGGATGACCTCAACATGTCTCCAGCAAAGATGGCCCTTGGCCAGCTCCTCATGGTGCCTGCTCTGGCATTCCAAAATGGGTCTCATCGAATGCCTGAAACAGGCCTACCTCAATACCAGTGACACTACCTCAATACCAGTGACACTTCCAATCATCCAAATCTCACATGCAGGATGCCCTCTGAAGCCAAGGTAACTTTAAGGGGAGAGTATCAAGGGGCGCATATTGTATTGATCACTTGCCCCTCACTAGAGAGGATGTGCCATGATCTGACGCACATACCTGGCTGATCAGCTCGACCCAACACTAACCCAACCCAATGCAATTCGGGATATTTATACACCATGGGGACTTGCCCATGTGGTATATATGTATACAGTATGGGGCCACATGTAAAAACAGTTCAGTTCTAACCTTACCAATAAAGGGCAAGGACTCTAATCCTCTTTCCTTCTTCCCGTAGCCTACACTGCTACAGAAGGTTAAACCTCAATTAACCTATAACAAGTGGAACATACATACATATGTGCCAAAGGAGCTTTTCCCTCTTACAAAGTGGGGGGTGGTTGAATCAAAGCATCCACCCACCTCATACCCATCCAAAACCCATTCATTGTCCCTCCTTTCTAAATACCTTTTAGATAAAGGGTCATCCCTGTCCCTAGTCACACTATCTGGGTCAAAGGAAATGCAATGAAACAGTGCCTCCACAGCAGGGCCCAACAGCCAGAGCTGATTTAACTTCAAAACTTCACTATATGACATTATCCCCTCCACACACACACACACACACACACACCAAGTTTGGAAGTGCAGGATGCTAGTCTTTTATGATAGTTTTTCTCCATTCCTTCCTTCCATGTGCCCAAACCATGTCGGCACTTTTTCATCTACTATATCTGATTACTCTCTACACTGTTCTCTAGCTTAGATCACCATTATTCACTATCCATCCTTGTAACACCTACATTTTTTAAACACTCTATCTCACATATATTAGGGTCTTCCTTTCTGCCTCCTGAAAATTCCAGGTCTCTGTTCAATACAGTACTGTGGACACAACCAATCCCCCATACATCTCTTCACAATCATCCATAGATACCTATTTCTTATAGCACTTCATTATCTAGTTGTTTGCTGATGACACTGCGCTTGTGACAGGATCAGAGGAGGGATTAAGTAAGTTAGTGACAGAGTTTGGGAAGGTGTGCAAATTAACAAAGTTGAAGATAAATGTGGGTAACAGCAAGGTGATGCGATGTACAAGGGGAGAATGTGGCAACAAACTGGAAGTGAGTATTAAGGGAGAGAGACTGGAGGAAGTGAATAGCTTTAGATATTTGGGTGCGAATGTGAGGGAAAGGGAGGTGTGGAGGTGGAATGTAGATTGAGAGAAGCAAATAAATACCTTGGGTTATTAAAGTGTAATGAGAAGTAACCATTTGGGAATGGATGCTAAGAGTAGACTGTATGAAGGAGTAATTGTGCCAACAGCACTGTATGGGGCAGAAACATGGAACATAAGAGAGGAAGTATTTGAATGTGTTTGAGATGATGTGCCTGAGAAGTATGATAAGGGTTACTAGGTTGAATAGTGAGAAACAAGGTGAGGAGGAGAACAGGGGTGGATAGGGAGTTGGGAGATAGGGTTGATGAAAGAGTATTGGGATGGTTTCTATACATGGAAAGAATGAGTGAAGAAAGATTAGTAAAAGAAGTGTGGAAAGCAGAGGTGGAAGGAGTGAACATCAGGGGGCAATCAAGGATGAATTGGATGGATGGGGGTAAAAGGGTCATTGGGAAAGAGGGGGATGTCTGTTGAGGAAGGAAGGGAGAAGACAGAAGATAGGGGTGAGTGGAGAAGGGTTGTGTATGGATGATGCTGTGATGTATGGAAAGGAGGGGTTGGGGGATGGGGGGTGAGGGAATATGTGTAACCTATTAGGTTGGACTAGTAATTGGTTGAATGGTCAAAAACAGTTGTTTTAAATGGAAAAACTTCTAGATGGAAAAATGTTACAAGTGGAGTTCCTCAGGGTTCCGTTCTTGGGCCACTTCTATTCATAGTATATATAAATGATATAGACCATGGACTAAAATCTACTGTTTCCAAATTTGCTGATGATACAAAACTGTGCGGAGTGGCAAATGATCACTCAAACCAATTAGATATTCAAGAAGATTTAGATCAATTACAGCAATGGTCTGAAAAGTGGCTAATGAAATTTAACACAAGTAAATGCAAGGTAATGCACATAGGTAAAAATAACAGTAAGTATGATTACAAGTTATTTGGAAATTCGTTAACAAAAGTGGATAGTGAAAAAGATCTCGGCGTAATTATCAGTAACGACCTCAAATCATCTAAGCAGTGTATTTCAGCCTCTGAGAAAGCAAATAAGATTCTAGGACTGATTGCGCGATCTTTTGATTTCAAAAGTCCATCACTCATTAACAAGCTATATAAATCGTTCGTCCACATTTGGAATATGCTGTTTCTGTATGGTCACCGAATCTCATTAAAGACATTGACAGACTGGAAAAAGTACAACAGCGAGCCACAAAACTGATTCCAAATATCAAAAATAAATCATAAGAAAATCGTCTAAAATATATGAATCTGTTTTCCCTAAAAAAGTGTAGACTCAGAGGTGACTTGATACAGGTCTTTAAAATTCTAAAGGGAATTGACAACACAAAAAGTGACCAAATTTTCACATTGAATGAGAATCAGATAAGAAACAATGGTCTCAAACTGTCCGGAAATAGATTCAATTTGGAAGTAGATAGAAACAACTTTGCCAACCGTGTAGTTAATGAATGGAATAAACTTCCTGCACAGGTAGTGCAATGTAGTTCAGTTCGAAGTTTTAAGAATCATTTAGATAAACACCTAAGCAAGATGCTGTAATGGTTATAATTTATCTTATATTATTTGTTTTTGTTTTGTTATCATTTGTCTGTCTGATTTTCATTTATTATTAGTTATATGTTAATTTATTATTATTTACTATTTACCTGTTTGTTTATTATTTAACTATACCTATGCATTTATTTATGTATTTGATTTATTATTTACATTATTATAGTTTTTATTTATTATTTTATTATTATCATGATTTTTTTTTTTTGCATCCGACCTAGATATGGACCAAAAGGTCTCCTGTCGGCATGCTCCGCCTTTGTAATCCTTTGATGCCACCCAAAGGGATTTCTCCCTGTCTTTTCTTTTTCTGTATGAGGGGACGGAGAGGGTGGGTTGCCAATTAAATGAAGTGATGTGAATGTGTTGTGTCTTGCTACACTGCTTCTGACCCAGGGCAGTGGGTGAGATGCAGGGATGACTCATCATCTAGGAGGAGCCAAGGACGAGGGAGGGTGGTGAATGGGAGCGGAGTATGTGGGGATGGAATGGATGGGAATGGATTTTATGCCTTTGTTTTTTGGCTACCTCCCTTGTAAGGGGGAAATAGCCATTGTTATATGTAAGGGTTAATCTGCTAGAAGCATGCATCAGTTTAAACAAACAATTTATAGCTGGTTCTGTTCAGTGTCTTCTATAATTTTTTCTCTTATGAATGTCACTTAATGCTCACATGAGAAACAAAAACCTAAAAAAGCATGAAGATATTTAGACCTCATCCACTACCTGAGAAACAACGATTTTGCAATAGAAATCATGCACTCTTTTATAACCTGGTTCAAGCCCTATCATTTACATTACAATATTTCATAAAGAATTAATTCATATATGATACACTAAAGTATCATGAAAAGAAAATAGTTCAAAGTCCACCACCAGTGGATGTCATTTGCTATTACCATTTTGCCAATACACTATACAACCATAGTGTGCACTAAAACACTACAACTGAATATCAAATGCACATTACCTGACTGAATGCAATAACATTCATAATAAAACCTTATGGCTAACAAATCAATCTTAAATAAGCTAGAAGTAAGTACTGCCACATAATCAATGTTGCTGACTTTATTATGAACCAAAAATTCCCCTGTAAGCATGCTTTATCATCCATTGAAGCTTGAACAATTTCTGAAATGTTAAAACAAGAAAACCAAGTACCAATATCATACCTTAAGAGGATGCTCATGGGGTGCCAGTAGCCTTTCATTATTCCGCCAACGTTCTATAAGAGTAAAGCGGCCTGTTTTTCCAGTTGCATGAGCCAAGGCATACACAACATCCTGAAGAAAAAAAAAAAATTAAAATTCAGCTCCTATGAAATATCCTTACTTATAGTTCCTCACTATCAGATCATTCTTTGGTGGAAGATAAGCTGAGAGTGGAAGCTAGATACAGAAAGAGGAGAAGGACAAAATGTAGTGAGGTGCTTAAGTAAACTGCTTAAATGAGAAAGAAAAGGAGAAGGAGTAAAAGAAGAAGCTGAGAGAGGAGTAGGAGGGAGTGGAGGATGGAGTAGAAATAAGAGTGGAGGAGGAATTGGGATGGTTCAAGGAGGGAGTCATAAGGTGTGCAAAGATGGTGTGGGGCAAGGAGGACGGGAGTAGGTAGAAGGAGGAGTAGTGAATGGTGGGATGAGGAAGCAAAGAAGGTTGTAGAAGAGAAAAAGCAAACATTCACATATTGGTTACATGATAGGACAGGGTATATGAGAGATGCAAAGAGGGAGAGATGAGAAGTGGCGCATAAGATGAGGGAGGTAAAGAGGGGAGCGGATGTGAAGTGGGGTGAGAGTGTGACAGGAAGTTTTGAAAGTAATAAAAACATGTTTTGGAAAGAAATTAGGAGAGGATGAGGATACGAATCAGGTGAAGATAAGGTAAAGCGTGCAGATGGAGAGGTGATAATGACGGAGACAGCGGTAAGAGGGGGATGGGTGGGGTGTTTTAGGGAGTTGCTAAATGTGAAGGAGAATAGGGAGGGAAAGTAGTTGCACTGCAAAGTATTGAGAAAATGAGGGATGTGAGAGGAAAATGAAGGAGAAATAAGGAAAGATGAGGTGATGGCAGTTGTTAAGATGATGAAAGCAGGTGGGATGCCTGGGTTGGATGGGTATTATGAGGAGTCTCTATGGGGGGGGTTCATTATTTTAATGTATTTTATTTTACTTATTTTATTTTATTTTATTTTTTGAGGGGGGGAGTGGAACGTCACTCCCTCAGGCTTTGTTTGAGCCTGTATGGTGGGTGCTTATGGAAGATGCACCACAACTTGCAAGAGATAAAGTGGGATGGTTTAGCTTGTCAGAGGAGCATGGAGGGGTGCTTGTTTAGTGTTTGTTTGAAAGAGGGTGGAATGCTGGAGGACTAGAGGAGTGCCTGTGTGGTTCCACTTTGCAGGGGAGGGGGGGATGAGTGTGGTAGTTTTGGGGGGATCAGTTTGTTGGGTGTGGTTGGGAGGGCTTATGGGAGGGTTTTGATTAAGAGGATTGAAGAAGAGTGGGGGGAGTAATTGGTGAGGAACAGTGTAGGTTTGGGACAGGTGGGGGTTGCATGGATCAGATTTTTGTGGTAAGACAGATATGTGAGAAGTTATGGAAAAGGTGGGGATGTTTTTTGGGCCTTTATGTATTTGGAAAAGGCTTATGACAGGGCCACTGTGGGAGGTGTTGCAGATATGTGGGATGGGAGAAGGGGTGCTGGGAGTGGTTGGGAGTTTTGTGAGAGCGGTGGAGTCTATGTTGGAATCAGAGGTGGAAAGGGTGAGTGGTTTGAGAATGTGGGACTTTGCTAGGGATGTGCTATGTCACCTTGGTTGTTCAATTTATACATGGGTGGGGTGGTGTAAGAGATGAGTGCAAGGGTGATGGGTCAGGGATTGGAGGTGGATGAGGAGGGTGAAGGGAGGTGGGAGAAAAGCCAGTTGTTATTTGCTGACAACACTGCACTTGTGGCAGGATCAGAGGAGGGATTGAGGAAGTTGGTGACAGAGTTTGGGAAAGTGTGTGAAAGAACAAAATTGAAGATGTGGGTAAAAGTAAGGCAATGAGATGTACAAGGGGAGAGAGTGCCAGCAGACTGGAAATGAGTATTAAGGGTGAGAGAATGGAGGAAGTGGATAGATTTAGATACTTGGGGAGGAGTGGAGGTGGAATGTAGATTGAGAGAAGCAGGTGAATGCCTTGGGGAATTAAAAAGTGTGATGAGAAATAGACATTTGGGAGTGGATGCTAAGATAGATTGAATGAAGGAGTGATTGTGCCTACATCACTGTATGGGTGGAACATAAGAGACGAAGAGAGGAGTAGTTTGAATGTGTTTGAGATGAGATGCCTGAGAAGTATGATTAGTATGATGGGGGTTACTAGGCTGGATAGAATGAGAAATGAGGAGGTGAGGAGGAGAACTGGGGTGGAGGGGGAGTTGGGAGGTGAGGCTGACGAGGTGGTTTGGATGCATGGAAAGTGTGTGAGGAGGGATTAGTGAAAGAAGTGTGGAAGGCAAAGGTGAAAGGAGTGAACATGAGGATGGGTTGGATGGATGGGATAAAAGGGGCATTGGGAGGGAGGGGAATGTCTGTTGAGGAAGGAAGGGAAAAGACAGAAGATAGGGGTGAATGGAGAATGGTTGTGTATGGATGATACTAAGATATATGGGAGGGAGTGGGTGGGGATGGGAGGGTGAGGGAGTATGTGTGAAAAATAATTTGATGCATCTCAAAAGGGATTTCTCCCCGTCTTCTCTTTTTCTGTATGAGGGGAAAGAGAAAGGGGGGCCCTCAATTAAATGAAGTGGCCTTGCTGTGGATGTGCTGTGTCTTGCAACACTGCTTCTGATCCAGGGCAGTGGGTGAGATGCAGGGATGACCCATCATCCAGAATGATCCAAGATAAGAGGGTGGGAGGGGGGTGAATAGGAGTGGAGTATGTGGGGGTGGAGTGGGTGGGAGTAGATTTTATGCCTTTGTTTTTTGTCTACCTCTCTTGTACGAGGGAAAAAGCCTTTGGTATAGATAAGTACACTCAAAAACCTAATATATAATTTGCTGTTATTTTTTTAATTGGATCATTTTAGGAAATGGTACAAGTCATATTCTTACTTTAGGAATCAATGACACTTAAAAGTATATTGGAGATTTATTGGAGAGAAAAAAAAAAAAAAAAAAAAAACCTTTTGTGATCTAAAACTTATCAGTAATTATTCATAAATTCCTTGTTTGGTGTAATTAACCAAAAGATCAAGATTTTATGTACAGTAGCTGCAACATAAAACTATACATGGAGACCAAATATGCTAAGCATAGTTAAAGCAGTTCAATTAGTACAACTATGTCAGCAGTTTGAGTGTGACTGTAGTCTAATCATTATTAATGTTGACAATTCATTAACTGAATACATTTTATGCCAAATAGGGTTTAGCTTTACATTTCTTCAACACACAAAAAAATCCTCCAAGGATTGCAATAGTGGTTACTTATTAGTCTGTTACTCTTATTTCTTATTACAGTTTAGCACTATTAAATACCACAAAGAACATGATTTTAAATAAAACACACTAATGTAATATTTCAACTGTCATTAAAAAATAGCTATTCTTTATTTTTACCATAGAAATTGAACTCTTGAGTATGATACTACTCTATTATCAATGATCATATATTAGACATTTTCAATTATCATCTCAAACTAAAATCAGTGAATATCAAAGAACCATTTTGATGAATCATACTAATTTTCTCCAGATTCCAATAACAATTACTGAAAAATGTTATTTTTTTCAATTCATAATACTAATTCCAATTAATCACCTCATTACATCTACCCTACAATATCTTACCTGACAGGTAGTTTTGTCTGTGACGCCACACACAATACGTTGGATGCCTTCAACCCACACTTTTAGCTCCATCGCCTTCAACCTCTCTCAGCCATTATCACCTGAAAAAAACAACCGAACATGTAGGCTACTATGTAACTCTGACCCCCCAAAATTACAAGCTGGATTAGCCATTGAAAAGTCACTATTACAAGATTTTTTTGTAACAAAATAACATCAAGTGACTATAGTCCAGAACTTAAAAGAAATTAAAATAAAAGGGAGTTCTCTACTTTACAGCACATGTTCAGTGATGGAACCAACTTTGATTTCCTTCAATAGCAAATGTGTGTATGTGTGAGCATAAACACACACAGTTTTCTGATGTAGTAGTACTGCACTTACCCACTAATTCAGCAATTTGAGTTTAGACCCCAACCAGGTCTGACAAAGATCACATACATGTATGCTGGCACCACAGCTCTGTTGGGCAAAGAGGTGTGTGTTGCAAGATGATTGAAAGAAAGCCAATCCTTTAGATGTCTAGTGTGCACATGCGTGCACGCACACACATCAAACAACAGAGAACTCAACACCTTCAGACAACTTAAAAGGGACCCTCCATTGTGTTTGGATCTGTCTCACATGGGATGCTCCATTGTCACTGGACCTGACTGTGACCAGGGAAGCCAGGCATTTCGGACTATGACCAAACACCTGGCAAAACAATAGACATCTCCGTCCAACTCCACCAACCTTTCCCAATCAGAATATGTCAACACTTCTAAATAAAATTTGGCAACCTACCCTCCGAGTTTTATTTGGAGGTTGCTCCATTTTTGTAAAGGAAAGAAGACTGATACATTACAATGAACAGACTTTCACCTCATTTGCCTCACCAAACATCCAATGTAGATCCTGACTACAAATCTACATGTGTGTGTGTGTGTGTATTTACCTAGTTGTATTATACGGGAAGGGAACTATGCTCACAGTGACCCGTCTTTGTATCTTTCAGCATCTAGTTTGTTCTTAAATTCTTGTATGGTTTTTGCACACACTGTTGCCTAGTTGTGTATTTACCTAGTTGTATCTTAAGGGAAGGGGATCTATGCTTGTGGCGTCCTGTCTTTTTATCTCGCAGTGTCTAGTTTGCTCTTAAATTCGTTTTTTGCACACACTTTTGTTTTGTCCAGTTTGTTCCTGATGTCTACCACTCTGTGTGGAAAACTTTTTTTTTTCCAGGTCTCTTCTATAAGTATTCTTTTTGATTTTTTATGTCCTCTTGTGTTTCTCTTGTCCCAATTTAGTAAGTCCTCTCCATCAAGGACTTCTATGCCTTTCATGATTCTGTAGGTGGTCAGTTGGTCGCCTCTTGCTCTTCTTTGTTCCAAAGTTGGTAATTTCAACTTAGCCAGTCTCTCCTCATATGACAGGTTTGAAAGTGTTGGGGCCATTTTCGTGGTTGCTCTCTGGATTCTTTCAATTTTCTTTATATTCTTTTTGGTACTGGGTGACCACAGTGTCGCAGCATACTCCATACACCTTATTAGTGTGACTAATATATTTTTAATCATTTCTTCATCTAAATAGGTAAAAGCCACTTTTATTGATCCTAGCAAGTTGTATGATTCTCCGACAATTTTGTTTATTTGTTTATCAGGGGACAATTCATTTTACATAATTACTCCCAGGTTTTTTTCAGATCCCACTTTCTTCACTTCCTTTGTTCAAATTGTATATTGTCCTGATATTCTTTTTTCACTTTTTTTTTTTTTTTTTTTTTTTTTTTACTCCATTATGCTCCGTCATCCAGGAGGTGCTCAGATGAGAGGAAGGGTGGGAGGGGTGTGGAGTGTATTTGGGGATGTAATGGGTGGGAGTGTTTTTGTGCCTTTCCCTTTTTGGCTACCTCCCTTGGAAGGGGGAAAAAGCCTTGGTATATGGTATGGGATGGTATTATGCTGTGTGTAAGGTCACAGCATTACCCATAGATCAGGCCATATATGAGTTCTGTACTTTCATCTGAGAGGGTAATATCTACTGATCACATGTCCAACACATAATCTAAGATCATGGTGAATCACACACACTGAAGTGAACACACATACACACACAAACAGCAAATCATACACACCCCAAATACATTTGCTCTTCTTTTCCTCGTTCACATTAAACGACTGTCACAAACTATCATGACCCACCAGTAATTCCTATTCTGTACTTTCCTTTCACCAAACAAGCACAGTTCCCTACTGCTTAAATATTCACCTCTTTGAACCTTTTGATCCAGTGATATACTTCATAGGCACTTGTCATTGCTTCTGCCCAACAATTTTGTCTTGTTGATGCAAGACCAAATGTAGTCTGGACTGTTTTGCTCCAAACCAACCTCTTGACCAATTTCAACCCTTCGGTATCTATACTTGGCACACGTTTATTTTTGGTGCAGCCAGAACTTATTTAGCTGAAAGAAACCCTTGCACAGTAGATGTCATGGGGTGAAACTGATTCTGAATATAAAGTCTTTTGCATCTATATTCATGTTTATTCTGGCAGCCACCTAGCAATTTTTCAGCTAAGATGCCTACGTGCTTAAGTCATCAAGAATAATTCAGACTAAAACCTGTTAGTACATCAACAGTGAAAGGGGTAAAGTACTTATGCTGCCCCCTCTCCTTTCTCCACACTCCTCTACTCCACCTCCCCTCTCAAGCCTCTCCCATTCTGTATCTTCTCCAATTTTTACTATTTCACTGTTATTCACTTGTACAGTATTTATATTCTGGCTGCTGCCAGGCAATCTCATTCAGCCAAGGGGGGGGGGACCCCTTAACAGCAATAAGTTAATTTCAAACCTTTCACTAACATTATTTGTATATTGTTCTGACTGCCACCTGGAGATTTTATTCAGCCAAGACACCCTTTGTGTAGCAAAGGCTCAAAGACTCCTTACCCATTCCTTCACTCCTCTCGAGCACCAACTTGCACTCCCTTCCACCTTCACTCCACTTCCCTTCGCCCCCTCTCGCTCTACACACCCCACTTAACTCCCCTTCAACACAGTAATGTGCTATATGCATCATCTTCCAACAGAGGACAAGCGGCTTTATGCGGCGGAAAGCCTTGGGGGGGGGGGAAAGAGAGAGAGAGAGAGAGAGAGAGAGAGAGAGAGAGAGAGAGAGAGAGAGAGAGAGAGAGAGAGAGAGAGAGAGAGAGAGAGAGAGAGAGAGAGAGAGAGAGAGAGAGAGAGAGAGAGAGAGACGAACTCCGTCCCTTTAGCCGAATCAAAGAGCCTGTCCTCTGTAAGCAACAAATCAGCACGTCACCGCATTGAAAAAAGGGGGAGGGGAGTTCAGCTGCAGCGTGGTCGCTACGATGACGCATATACAGAATTTGAATTTGGCTAATACTAAGAAATTTCATTCAACTAAACGAACAGGGATGTGATAGTGTACAGTTTTAGGAATTCCACTCTGCTAAATAAAATCGTTCAGCATTGACCATACTATAGGGCCAAACGGCGTCACCGTATTTAAGGCACACGGCCTCGTAAGAGTCTTGCCTGGTATACGTTACTCGATGCTTCACCTTCCCACTACCCAATCCTTCCACACTCCCGCTCTCCTTTTCCACCTCTTCCTCCCCCCCACTCCCTCTCGCTTTCCGTCTGTCTAGCCGACCCCACCCTCGTCCCACGGGGGGGAAAATTACAACAAAATTTATCCTAAATTCGGGGTACACGAATATCGAATGGGTACTAATTAGACAAATTTGATCAATTTCAATCTGGTTAACGCTAAGGCCGCCGATTTTATTGTGCAACTGGGATGTAATTACTCCCTATTTCTCTATATGATCCTATATTTATTTCTCACAAGGAAATTACTTTCAATGGCAAATCGTCGGAAGCAAATATCTGTGTTATTCAATGTAAATGCGGCAAAAATAAGGGTAATGAGATGTGCATGAGTTACTGACAGGATGGAGGAAGAGGAAACCTTAATATTTAGCAGGAAATAGAGGAAGCAAGTGAATCAAAGGCGAATCCAGGATTTTTTTTGGGGGGGGTTGTTGATTAAACTGAAATTTGTAAATGAAGATGACGCTTAGGGGGACTAACCTCAATTTTGTAAATATAGATGATACTTTTAAAGAGATGTACTACGTAGCACGAATATGATTATTTTGAATATAAATTGAAGTACATGTTCTCGCTTTATTTTTTTTTACCAGAATACTGGGCAAAAGTAATACTTAATCTTATATTTTAAATATTTGACTTCAATGATGTGTTGAATATACTTCTGCCACTGTAATACTGCTGTCTGCCACGTATGAGTACACGAAGTAGGTTTCTCGATCTCTACAATGAGGTAATGAAGGAACAAACTGGGGGGGGGGAAGCTTCAGGTGTGAAATGAAAAGTATCGCGATAAATGATGGCAGGTATCTGGGAACGAACATAAAGACAAGGCAATAGCTGAATAGAATCACTGGTGATTCTATTCAGGCATGACAACGGCGATAAATCCATCGAGGAAACGTACCAGTCTTAACCACTAGCTAAGAGCCCTGGTTCACTGTAAAATAATAAGTACGGACGGCAGTTAGCAGTCGACTTAGTTCCTCGGGAAGTAGATTAACTTCCAGGTTAGTGAATTTCATAGGGTCAGTAGCTCAGTCGGGAGGGCGACGGCAGTGAGAATTCACGAGACCAGGTTCGAATCCGGGGACGACAGTCGGAATTATTTGACAAGACAATAGGTTGTGCCCACGAAACTGTATGAGGCTTGAAGTTAAAAAAAAAAAAGAATAAAGAAACAATCGAATCATGTTTGAGATGGGATGATTAAGAAATATGATGACGGTTATGAAGATGGAAAAAGTGAGAAATGAAGAGGAGAGGAGAGCGAGGATGGGAAGACAGCTGGCAGAAAAATGGGAGAAGTAATAATAATAATAATAATGATAATAATAATAAGTGTGTGTGTGTGTGAGAGAGAGAGAGAGAAAGTGTGGAAGGCAAACGTGGATGGAGTAAGTTGACGGGATGAGCGAGAATGAGGTGAATGGACAGGGTGAAAAGCGCATTGTGTACATGAGGAGTCTGTCGAGCAGGAAAGGGAGAGGGCAAGATATAAACGCGGGATCACATGAAGAATCGTCACCCCAGACTTCGACAGGGTGACAATTCTCCATGTGGGTTATCCTAGGGTGACAATTCTTCATGTGGGCTATCCTAGGGTGACAATTCTTCATGTGGGCTATCCTAGGGTGACAATTCTTCATATGGGCCATCCTGGGTTTACAATTCTTCGGTTGTACAAGTTGATAACCATAACCCTCATTCAACCTAACCTAATCTTTATTCCACTGTTGATATTCGGCGTACTGGGTGACAATTCTTCAGATGGGATCTCATGTGGACGTTCTGGGGTGACAATTCTTCAAATGACCCTAAACGTGAATAGTGCTTGTGAATAGATGAGAAATTAACGCGGCCCCAGGGAGATTTCGTTTGCTCTGGAAAAAAAAAAAAAAAAAAAAAAAAAAAAAAAAAAAAATATATATATATATATATATATATATATATATATATATATATATATATATATATATATATATATATATATCGAGTGGACGAGGGGGCCGCGAGGATCGCCAAGTAACGAAGTGAAGGTAAACCAGCTTTCGGTTGTTCTGCACTACTGTGGAGGAACTGTATCTTCCTGCATTGCTTCTGACCCGAGTAGTGGGGGGACGGGGGACCCTTCATCTACAAGGAGCTAAGACAGAAGGGGCAACTCATGGGGACTGGATATGTGAAGGACGAGCAAATGCTTTGAACTGGCCATCCCTCTTGTAAGGAAGAAAGGGCCCTTTGATATATATATATATATATATATATATATATATATATATATATATATATATATATATATATATATATATGTATGTATGTACAGTATGTGTGTGTGTATGTGTGTGTCCTGATTTTATTTTGAAATGAAACCTATTCGGCCTAAGCAGGCGCTCCATTTGTTTTTTCGCCCTTTTCTGGGTTTACGAAAATGATCTACCATACCTTATCTAACCTAACCTAGGATATGCCTTGAAGAACGTTCATCGAACTCTGTAGCCAATTGTCACCCCCGTTTTCTTTGACAAATATATGTATTACTTAGCGTGGCTCCGAAATTATGTTCACCTGAGTCACCTCACCTATATATTGACATTTTGTATTTTTTTTTAAATAACAGCAAGGAAAAAAAAACAGAGCATTTGGAGTGTTCTTATCCTCTTTTTACCTCCAATAGGTAACGAGTCAGTAGCAGCAATAATAGTGCTTCAGCCAGACCCTACACGTCCTCTCGCTCTTCTTCTCCCTCCATCTCGGTAAGGGATAGCGGGAGGGCGGGCGGAGGCAACACATCGGTGCACACGGAACGGACTAAATTAAATGATTTAAATAATTAAATAACTTTATTCTTATTTACCTCCGTCAACATTTTGCTGAGCACTATTATTATTATTCTCATTATTTTATTTTTATTATCTTTTAAATAAATAATTATTTTACCAAGTAAATATGAAAAAAAAAAAAAAAAAAAAATTACAGTCCAGAATTCTACACCTGGACCTGCCTGAGGAGAGTCGGGATCGACCCCGACCCGTCCCACGCCAGGGTCACAAACAAAGCGGCTGGCGTCTGCAACGAAGGCTACAGAGAGAGCACCAGTGACCAGACTATTTGATTCACTTGCACGTGACCCCTTCGCAGTCGAAAGGTCACGTGGACGCGACTGAGGATGACGCGTCAGGGGTCTTTGTGGCCAGGTGGTGCCAATGATCTAAGGTGGTGTGGGTGTCCAGATGGTACGGACTAATGATGCCGAAGTGATGGTCAGGAACACAAAAAGTGCTGATAAGGTGACTCGCGTGAGCTATTTATAGGGGGGGGGGAAGAGGAGGAGAAGGAGGAAGAGGAGGAGGAAGGTACCCTTGGTGGAGTCGGGCACTCCACGACCACCACCACCACTTGGGATGTGCTGCGCAGAGCGGCTGGCTGCAGAGGGAAAGCAGAAACTCGGGGGGGGGGGGGTAGGTGGGAGGTGAAGGAAAGGAGGGAGAGGGACGAAGGTGATCGAGGAAGAAAGGGTGAGTGGGGGGAAGGGAAAGAGGGGGAAGATGGAAAGAAGGTATTTAGGGAGAGAATGGGGGGGGGGAAATGTGTGAAAACAGGACAAAAATGGTTACAGGGAAGTGAAAAGAAAGACTTTGGGGGAAGGATGAAAGTGTGGGGAATTATGGGCAGAAAAGGACTAGTACGAGTGAGCGAAGGAGAGGGAAAGAGGAGAAGGAGCGGATGGAGTGAAGTGTGGGGAGGAGAGGTAAGGGTATGAAGGGGGTGACGGGAAGAGAGGAGGGAATGGAGATGAAAAGGAGAGGGGTAGTGGAAAGATAGAGGGGAGAAAAAGGGGGATCGCCGGAAAGGAGGCGAAAGGACACAAAGGGGGAAAGAAGGGCTGTGCAAAGGGGGGCGGTGGGGCGGAGCGGGAAGGGGTGGGTGGGGGGGGCAAGATATATATATATATATATATATATATATATATATATATATATTTTTTTTTTTTTTTTTTTGGGTGGGGTGAAGACTCACAAAGGCAGGCAAGATGAGGTGCAAGTTCAACAGGGCGAAAGGGAAAGGAGAGAGCTGGGCGAGGCTTGGGAGAGGGAGTGGCTACGCCGTGGTGACGGGGTGAAGATGGGCGATGCGAAGAAAAAAAAAACAGAGAAGACGGAAGGATGGGAAGAAAGGGAAAGAAAAAAGGAGGCAGAAGAAGATGAGGATAAAGAGGATGAGGATGAAGAGGGTGTGGAGAATGAGGATGAGATGGAGATGAAAAAGGTAAAGATGAGGTGGGAATATTTCAGGAGAGATAACTAGCGCTTCTACGCACGGGGACCAAATAACACTGAGGAGTTGAAATCATTGAGGTGGTCCAGTTTAAGGTTTAAGGGAGGCGGGAGAACCGGGGGGGGGGTCTAGTCAAAGTAACTAGCCTTATTTTCTATTATTTTCTTATTGAAGGCTAGTCTCCGATCATAAAGGAACAATGCGTGACTTTGGTCTGAGGCATGCACGCCACTTAAAGTCTCTAAAATATAAACTGCACAAGTTATGCAGTCAATACAGGGGTGAAGGTGAAGGGTGGGATGGGGAAGTATGTGGATGTCACAGTACGTTTCGCATCAATCGCTGCCCGCGGAAGGGTGGGAGGGTGGGTGGATGGATGGATGGGTGGGTGGGGCCTTTGCAAAAATGCCGAGCTGGGCTGGGAGGGTCGTGGCGTGGGTGGCGACTACGCACAGAACATACCGTTCTGCTTTACCACGGCGAATGATTGTTAGTGAATAGTTCGTTGGTAATTAAGGGATTTCAACGAATTGCAGTTTTTCTACATTTCCTATTCTTTCTTCTGCTTCTTGTAATTCGAAAGAAAAAGATCCTATGATTATTGCATTTTTGTTTTATCTTTAAACAAATTATTATTTTTTTTTTTTTAGAAAGGTACCGTTACCCAATATCTTGTCACTGGTAAGTGACTTGGCCCAGCTTTTCCCATTGGCTCCGTAGACCAACTGAATAAAATCCTGTCACGACAGCCAGAATAAACATTAACACGTCAACGTAGTACTTCCACCGGCAACTACGGACTCAACCGGTGGCCGTTGCCGGCTTTCACGGGGGCCGCAGATCAAATGCTAGAAAACGCGGAGGCACGGGACTAAACATTTCCACCCACGGCTGCAGGCAGCCAGCCAGCCAGCTCCCTCTAGTTCGGCGCCTTTGCGGAACACACGGGGAAGGCCTCTGTGGGGTTACATACCCAAGGACAAAGCGATATCATCGATTATCCCTCCGAAAGAAATCGAACCCACGAACTCCTCCTCGAGGGCAATCGAGTACGCTAGCTACTACACCACAACTCCCTCTATGGTTAGAATAAATAAATTGATAATTAGTTACATAAACAAATGAATAAATATTATCACCAACAGCTTAGCAACGTCCAAGAAAACAAAGTCACCTCTTGCCTCTTCCAGCACAAACTCTGCCCCTCCCTTTCCATGGATCCTCGTGGGCGAAATTAGATGACTCGACGTTACAGTCCAAGAGCTTGAATCAAATGCGTCACCAAGTGAAATGGTCACGTGACAACGACACCCAGCGTCGCCCCCGTTCATAATTGCAGGGCGCAGCCGACATGCAATCAAGCATTTTCATCACTGAACGACTGTACAATTTAATTAATGAAAAATCTGACAGCGACTGTAAAGGGTTCTTCGAGTCTTAAAACTGATCCCGTTTACATGCGTTTGCGTACGGTGACCTACTTCCAGGACTGTATATATGTATGTATGTATGTATGTCCCGGTTCAGGTCAAGCCGTTGTTTTGATGCTGCTGTGGCAGAGACACCTCGACAGACTCTCGGCAGATCGAGGGCTCACTCGGGTGCACCCAATCGTCTGTCCTTCGCCAGAACAAAGTCTTTAAAGTCGACCACCGTGACAAAGAGGATGAAGCTTGGGTAGTTTGGCTTCTGGCACATGGCCCGAGCTTCACACACACACACACACACACACACACACACATCCACCCCCCACGAGGACGAGCCTTGTGTTCAGGTTTACCACACCATCTCCGTAACAGTCAAAAACAAACACCAATGGAGGTCAAAGTAAAACTCCATAGCAAAAACTTCTCCCAGTAACGATCTCACCCACCCTCCAGTTTCCCCTTTCTTTCTCTCCATACTTCGCCCGCCAAGCATCCCTCAGGAGCTCCCTGCCCAAAACACCTTTCCCTTCTTCCCCTCCCCCCTAAAAAAAAAAAAAAAAAAAAAAAAATACACAGACGTCACCCTCCCAACCCCATATCACTTCTCCCTACTTATCGTCCCTCCAGTCTATCTTAATCGGGAAAGGCCACAGAATAATGATTAAACCGTCCCCCACACAGGGCTTTCCTCTCCTCCTAAGGCAATACGAAGCAGCGATGGGTTTCGAGGATCCTATTGATCGCCAAACAATTTAAATGAGCTGAGAGAGACCAGCTCCTCCTTGCCCGCCAACTCCCGGACAAGTCCTCCTGTCACGTGTCCAAATGGACCCAGGAAGGGACGACTCGCAAGCACAGCCAGACGTGCCCTGGATACAACAAAGCCGGACATACCAATGCACAATAAAGCCAGATACATCCAGATGTAATCATACACAACAAAGCCCGGTTCATGCACGTACAACAAAGCCGTACGTATACAAATCCATATCGAACTTGGCCAAACATAATAAAGCCAGACTGTCCAAGTGAAACTCCGCGTGGCGAATCCGGCTTTAGGGTAATTTGTAAACCGGCAGGCAACACTGGACGTTCTCATATACTATTGTGTCTCGCCGGGCCATTTGGTTTGGCTGCAGGACCCCCCACCCCCTCCGGCCCTGAAGAGTTGGGGCTCATCGATTACGTTAGTCTTAAGAAACCAGGAACTCAAGACAGTGGCAATCGTTTTTATGAGCTTTTTATTACCGTCAGGCAATTTCATTATGAAGGAAACCTTGACGTTTAATATATAGAGTCTGAAAGGCGGTGGTGGAGAAACAGCTGGTCTCAAACAGCTTGTCTCAAAGATTAAGGATCAAAGACCGTCTCGACAGAGTGATCCCCTATATCTGTCACTAACTGGGCAATTACCAAATCAATCTATCAGTCAATAAATACCTTATTCAACAGCAAATAATTTAGCTCTTTTACTCAAGCCACCGCCGAGCGATTTCATTCAGGTTCATGTGATCCCTTCGGTCGGCCAGCGTGTGTGTGTGTGTGTGTGTGTGTGTGTGTGTGTGTGTGTGTGTGTGTGTGTGTGTGTGTGTGTGTGCGCGCGCGCGCGTGCCCTTTGTGAATCTCTTCAGTTTCACGACCTGGCCGCCATGCCAGCGGGAGCCGAAACGTCTCTTGCCGCCGCCGGCACCTGTCCTTGGGGGTCGGGACGCGCGCGCGCCTTTCAAGGGCGGGCGAGTCGAAGGAGACGGGGGAGTCTCGCCCTCGGCCAATCCCCACGAACGCGCCTTGATATACCTCTACGACGACGACGACGGAGGGAGGGGGGAGGGAGGAGGAGGGGTGTATGGCACATTCACTCCTCCCCGCCCCCCTCCACCGCCAAACACCTCTATCCCAAATTGTTAAACTCTGTTAAGTTGTTGATGCGTATCTACATGGCAAGGGAATGGGGAAGAGAGGGGAAGGGGGAATGGGAAGATATGGAAAGGAGAGGGAGGGGGAATAGGAGGAAAGGTATAGGGGAGGGGAAAGGGAGGGTATAGGAAGGGGGAGAAAGGAGGGAAATGGGAAGAGCGGGAACAGGGACGGGGGGGAGGGAGGGAAGGTAGAAGGGGATCCCACCGAGGCACCATTTCAACTTGCGAGGAAGAGGAAGCATGGACATGAAGCAATCAGCCTTCGTCATTACTACCGTCTTTGCATTTGCTCTACTTGCCGCCGGGTGATTTTATTCAGCCGAGGGGGATGAGTGGGGGGGCGGAGGCGATAAGATTAGGGGTGATGGGCAGTGAAAGGCCAATCAACCACCAACCACATGCTCAGTGGGGGCAAGGGGCAACAAGATGGGTCTTCTGTGGCAAAGGGACTGTCGGCAGCTGGTGGTCAAGCGCTCACGTGATCCACAGCTGGTGACCTGATGACTTAAAACAGCTGGTGACCACGTGACATATATGGTGATCACGTGACACAGCTGGTGGTCACGTGGCACAGCTGGTGGTCACGTGGCGGACAGTTGGTGACCGTACCATGCGACTAACAGCAGCTGTCCGACACTTGGCCGCGACTCCCGACACACTTAACGATTGGAATTTTGTTCATCTTTGAAACGCGCCTGCCGAAGGTTAAACGTTTAGCTTAACTCACAGTGACGTCAAATGAGTTAAACAAATTTACATTCGCCCCCTTTTTATTATCTATTTTTTTTGGGGGGGGGGTTGTGAGGCACGGACAATGAATCATTCCTTTCAGAGACGTTTTGATATATTTTGTACATGGTGCATTCAGACAATCATGGGGTTCTGCTCGTATGCGAGACCCAATCTAGGCCAGTTACAAGTAAAATTCGTGAACGTTAAACTTGGTTATACAGACACGTGACACGCTTCCTTGTTGTTGATCCCGTTCACAGGATCGTCTTCACAAGAGACAAATTTCAGTGAAGAGAGACGAAGTGGGGGGGGGGGGGCGCCGACAGATCTCCTAGCTGGAGCAAGTAGACGGACCCTGCTGTAAGCTGCTTAGAGAGGTAAAGTGGACGGCATAGAGGCTTGTTCGGAGGAACCTCAGGGTAGCGCCAGTGTGCCAACGTCCTATTCCACACTCAGGGGCTCATAGACCAGTGTTTCCCAACCCCGGGGTAAATTACCCCAGTGGGGTAATAGACCCATACTTTTGGGGTAATGGATGTTCTGTGTGAGAAGAGGTAGCCTGACCAAGTCAATCAGTTTAACTGTCTCCAATTACATATATATCACTACACTCTACACTTGCATTTGTGTTGGAGTTCATCAGGTGACAGTGGAAAAAAAATCCGATATTACCGAGTATATGTTCAATGGGGTAATTGATAACTGCGAAATTGAATTTTGGGGTAATCATTTCGAAAAGGTTAGGAAACACTGTCATAGACGATGATGATGATGGCGCACGGTCCTGGCTGTTAGGGGCGAACGCCAAACGATCTCATTTGGCGAGGTTTAAATAGGGTCTGGATCGATCAAGGCTGTCTTGGCCAGAGACCAAACGTGGTGTGTTTACACAGTGAAAACAAGGGTTGCAGCCCGCCACAACTAAACGTAAACAGTCCACCTCGGTACCGGCGAGCAATTTTCTTCACGAGATGGTGGTGGTGGTGGTGGTGGTGGGGGGGGAGAGTTCAAAACCAAGTCAAAAACCTCCCCAAATCCCACCGTCATGAAGGGTCTTACACACACACACGCACACACACACATATTCTTCCTTATCGATTTAACTCTTTATTTATTGGGGTTTCATCTCGACTGAAGAGAATCGCCTGGTACGAAACAAAGCACTGGATTAGAAACAAAAGATCAACTACTTTTCAAACCCGTGACTATCACTCCATTAAATCAACTGGCAGCGGACGGAATGGCCCAGAGGATGCGATAGGTTATGCGAGTTAATTCACAGATGTTCAACACTTTATCTGGGAATACCTTCTCTCAGCTGACAGATTCAAATATCAAAATTCGCCTTCTATAACGAACGAGTTACGGGACTAAAACCTCACGCGTCTTCCATTCCCTCCTCTTCCACCACCATCTCTTCCTCTTCCTCCTCTCCCTCCTCGGTCTAAATATACGTGCGTAGACGCGAAGGCCATAACAGCCCTCGCCCCGCCATATATTACGGTACGTCACTCACCCCCACCCCCCTCCCCAGACACCACCTTCCCCCCCTCCCCCCACGTCACACCTGTGACGCTATATCACGCCTCTGGGCGGAACCCCCGGGGGGGGGGGAGACTATTTTATTTACCTGAAGCATTCATTGGTGTTCCAACACACTTTTGAAACTCACCTCTGTGGGTCCTCCCACTGTCGTGATTAGAAACATATTTTCTAATATCTAAATGTACATGTTTCCATTGTTGTCATATTACATAACGTGAGGATCATGACAAGGTGATTTAATGCCCGGCAGTTAATTGGGTCTCATATATCCTATTTATATAATGTGGCAACCCAGAAACGTGGCACTGTCTGGTTCATAACAAATTCAAGGATAAACTAAGTGGCGGAGACGGGAGGATGGCGAAGGGAGGGAGGGGAGGCTCGGCCGATTGAGAACAACCCTCCACACCCCCAACTACCTCGAGATTACCTTCAAGACGTAATAATTACCCGAGTCAGGCAAGAATAAAATCTTTACAACAGGTGAAAGTATTACAGAGCAAATGGTCAGCCCATACCAATGAGTCCTAAGTCGCCTTCATGGCTTAAGCTTCTGGACTTTAGTCGAACGTTCCGTGGACTGAGAGTAGATTTGTTATAATCATTATTACTATTATCATTATAATTTATCGTTACTATTGTTATTCATATTGAGCTTTACTATTACCATTATAATTCACCATTACTATTATTCTAATTGAGCATTACTTTTATCATTATGATTGATCGTTTCTATTACTATTCTAATTAAGCATTACTATTATCATTATAACTTATCGTTACTATTGTTATCCTAATTGATCATTATCATAATGTTCGCTATCATCCTACCCACTGGGGCGTGCAACGTGCCTCCCACCATTCAGGTCTTGCGAATTCAGAGGAAGTAAGAATTGCAGCAGAACTGTAGTGTTTAGTCCATTCACAAACCACTCAATTCGTCGAGCCCCAACGTGCCTCTACAGCTACAACAAAGTCACTCACCCCTGCATCTCCATCATCTCCCTACCCCGTGGGTACCTCCGCAGCAAACCCACCGTGGCGCCAAGAACCACGGGAACAAGACGAAAGAAGAGAGAGAGAGGGGGGGGGGGAAGGGGACCTTAAATGAAGAGAAATTAACGCCACAACTGCACTCTTCACGGGAACGGCTGCCACTTCCCTGCCCTCCAAACAAGTGAGGGCCTGAGCACACGAGGTCCAGTGTACAAAACCCGCCCTCACATGACCGCCCGCATCGGATTTCTTCGTCCGGGAACCCAGCACTCCTGCGGAACAACCCCGGAAACCCCGTTGCCTGTGCCCTGGGTCTTGCTAAATCTCCCGGGGTCGTATCTTTATATATATATATATTATATATATATATATATATATATATATATATATATGAATTGCGAATCTAATGGAGACTTTTCAGCTCATAACGACGCCTGGTGCGAAATCGCGAGCACGCGCATACATAACAAGTAAACTAATTTGACGGATGGTGAGGATGAGGAACCTACGGCTGGAGGCGCCTATGCACTTTGGACTGTTGGGGGGTCAGGTAACAGTCACTGCTGGGAATCGGACAAAGTGCGGGACTCAAACCCACAACTAAGCGAATGCCAGACCACTACGGTTCCGATGACGCCACCAGCGCACAATCTAACGGAGGTACTAATACTTGTTCCCATGAATCTCACTCTCGTCATTTAACCTGCTCATTCACCCCCCCCCCCGGATCATCCCGAAGGGAAGGTGGGGAGGGGTCTTTGGTCAACCGGGTACTCCCCCAGTCTAAACAAAACGCGCCAGCACCTGCGCGTCTGGGCAGAACCGAGCGGAGCAGTCAGTGTGGGCTATCTGCAGCCGGCATCTGGCCGAGCGACCAGGCACAAGACGCCTTACATCACCCGAGGTCGGCCCCGTCCGTGGTTGGCGGGACCCTCTTCCTTAATCCACCTGTCGCTAAACTATTTCATTGACTCCCGTGCCACGCCCACCTCCACTGAAGGGGGCCTCGCGTCTTTGAAACATGGTTTCCGGAACCTCAACCGCGTTTCCGGAGTGTCTCGGGACGGTCCTGAAGCGTTTCGAAACTGTTCCTAAACAACGTTATATTGGGTTGTATGCCAAAGGTCTAAACAAGAACAGGACGGATCACTTCATCAAGAAGATGAACGATACGAAGTCACGCGACGGTGGCGACCGAGACGCACCTCCTCGAACCGCGTTACTTCTACAGAAGACACAACCCGACGGTCTCAATCGACGGTTATGATCAAATCTACGGGGAAACGAACCGACCTGTTCTTGCTCGGACTTGGGAAGTCACTTGGTTGGGCGAGACGACCCCGACCTGCTCGCTATATGCACGACAGCAGGTCAAGCGCAGCGAGCGAGCGAGCAAATGCATACTGTACTGGTCGAAGTGAACCTCCCACTCTGGAGGTGGGAGAAAAGGGGATTCCTCTCCCATGAATAAAATCGCCTGGCGGCACCAGGCACATCACCATAGGAGCAATGTGTTAACACTTTCAATGCTGAAGGGGTGTTCCTCTCACCTGAATAAAATCGCCTGGCTGCACCAGGCACATCACCATAGGAGCAATGTGTTAACACTTTCAATGCTGAAGGGGTGTTCCTCTCACCTGAATAAAATCGCCTGGCGGCAGGCATGGGTAATAGACGGCCAAAGTAATCAGCAAAGAAAGTGTTAATCGAGATTTTTTTTTCCAAACGTCCAACGTTCCCTGGATCATCCATCTCGGTTTTGACCACCACCAACCCTCTCCACTACCACCACCACCTCGTTCTCCTATTACTTCCACCTTACTTTCTTTTACTCTACTGAAGAGTCCCATTATTACCTCTATGACCCCATCACCCTCCTCGGAACAGAAGCGCTGGTTGTTGGCTAAAAAATATAATAATTTTTGTCCACACACTCCTTCCGCCAACTAACGTGAGACGGTACTAATCCCCCATTCATTCTCGCGGCAAATGTTTACCTCTGCCGACTCGTGGGGGCCACTTGGGATTGGATAACACCCAAGCCGGGCGTGCGTGCGCAAACACAACCTCGCATGCAGGTTCCCAACACACACACACACACCCGCCCCCTCTATCTCTCATACAAAAATGCCCGAGCGGTAGGCACGTAGGCGCACATAAAGGAGAATGCGCGCATATAACAACAAGTTGGGTGAGAGAGCAGACTAGAGTGAAATATATTGTGGAGGCGGCAAAAGTGAGGAAGTGGAATTGGGCCGGTAAGTTGGTGCGAACGACTGATGAGCGATGGAGCAAGTGTGTTACTGAGTGGACGCCGCGAGATGGGAAGCGTGGATGAGGGAGACCAGACAGAAGGTGGAGAGACGAGATTGAGAAGTTTGCAGAAGTGACGTGGCAGAGGTTGGCGCGGTCGTGTGCATCATGGAATGCTATGAAAGAGGCCTTTGGTCAGCAATGAACTCAGTATGGCTGATTGATTAATTGACTGACTGATTGATTGATCTATCTGCCTCCCCTCTCTCACACACATTCGAACCTAGGCATGATAAATGGAGAATAAGAGACGGGACACCCTGAGCGTTACTCTTTTCCTGTATACTATAATTAGGTAAACACGCACACGTAAATAAAGCAATAATAGTACTGATGATTGTTGGTTTGATCTTCGCGGGGACCCACAGTCCCACAACAGCGAACAGCGGTCCTTAGAAGACCCGACATCTCTAAGAAGACACGTCTGTGTTGTATTAGTGTGGCTATGTTTCTCTGTCACTGGAGGCGGTGGGGAGCAGTCGCCGGTTGTCAGAAACCACAGTGCCAACGCACTCCGTTATTTCTTTTTTTTAATTCTGATGATGAGTATCGGGAAGACGAATCCGAAGTCCACTTCGAAGGACATTATACACAGCAACCTATCGTTGGTCCTTCCATCACCCTCAAAAAAAAAAAAAAAAATACAGACTAAGATGTCAACAGACTGGAGGTACAGAAGGCCAGGCTGGACGAGGGGGTCTGAATTTAATTTAGTCACCCCGGCGATCAGACCCCTGCAGCTGGTCTATGAGGACGCAAGTCGATTCGCCTCTCGTACCCGACACCTGTTTTCCAGCAAGGCAACAGGTTCCTGGACCCTGGGGCGGGTGTCTGCACCCTCCCTGCAATTTTCTGCCGGCCTCTCTGCGCATGCGTGAGGTTGTCAAAGGCCCCGAGAGGCACCTGGCAGCTTAAGTAATGGGATGAGGCCGCGAGATGTGGGTGTGGCAGGATGAGAGGGGGGCGTGGCTTCGAGGTGTCGACTGCCTGGGCATTACGAAGAGTATCGGAGGGAGGCTCTTCAACCATTACACCATTGTGTGCTACGTCAAGGTGTAACAAGCAAGCGTTCCACCATTACACCTTACGTAGCTACTTTTATTCTGAATGTCGTCAAGTGGTTCTATTCGGCTGGTGGAACCTCCCTGCTGGGTGAAAAAGCTAAACCAGCCGTAAAAGGAACGTTGTGACACTAACAAGGAGATAGTAAACCCATCGACGAGTGTCTCACACAAACATATAAAATTGGAAGAGTTCATCGTGACACGCGACAACCCACAGGCTCAGGGGGAGGGGGGAGGCGGGGAGCGTGTGCATGCTACCGAGGAACGGGAACGCGGGGCGGTCGTGTTGCATGCCTCTCGGCTGGCGTTTGTGATGGGTACGCGTGGCTGATGAGTGGGGGCAAATCTACGAGGAGTGGGCAAATCTGCAAGGTGTGGTGCGTTTGGGTAAAGTATGACCAATCTATATGTGTACGTGTGTGTGTGCGTGTTCGTATATGTGTGCGTGTTCGTATATGTGTGCGTGTGTGTGTGCACGTGTGTGGTTCATAGCCATGGTCTTGAACCACGTGTTGGACTCGTGATCAACAGCTATTATCCTCCCGGATGAGAGCTCAGAGCTCATATATGGGTAATGATGTGACCTTACACATACACATACACACACATAACTCTTTGCCCACCAGAGCAGGAGTTGATGTGACCTTACACATACACACACACACACATAACTCTTTGCCCACCAGAGCAGGAGTTGCGGCGAAATGTTCAATCTTAGGCGGGACTCACTCAGATCGCTGAATTTGCGGTCGAGAGCGGTACCAAGGCACCGTCGAGCAGACATGCGTGTGGATGCGCAATCGACTGTAAAGGTAAACTCTTTACGTTATCGATACACGTTTACGCTCCTAAGGCCCAGACAGGTGGTTGTCTGTATATTTCTCTGCAGGAGTTTGTTGTAACATGACCTCATACGGTGTCGACTTCAAAGCCCGTCTCCGAGAGCCAAATCTTCTCCTGACGTGTACGTACTATATATATATATACTTACGGGACTACGCCGCGGCAGTGAGCGTAATTATGTACGCCGGGCAGAGTGACTAAGCCCTGTGTATACGTTTACCTCTAACCATACGAGTTTATGGTTCTCTATTGTTGGGTTTGTACATGACTACACACGACTCTAAAATCACCTTCCTTCCTTCCTTCCCTACCGAGAGGTACGTTTCTTTTTATTCCGCCTGTCGCCGAGCGATTTCTTCTATCTAGTGGGCAGGAACCGGATACTCATGGGAACTGGAGTTCACTTGTGTTGGTTCTCTAAACTCGTTCCCTCAGTTTTATCACCACTACCTCAATTTTAGGATAATGTGCATTCCAATAGGATTTCGTTTTACACAAGAGCTGAGGAGGGAACATTTGTTCTTTAATGAATCTTCGCCAATTTAAAAGTGAATAGGCCAGATATACGTTAGTCAATGGAGCCTGTCACATTGTACTGTAGTGTGGACAGACCCCCCCCCCTTTGTGGGGGAGCATTTGAAAAAAAATCTAGAACCGACAGTTTTATTATATATATTCTTACCACAAGGACACGGCCTGCCTTCACCTAAACAGTCCACAGCACCCCTGGGTGGGTGTATAGAAACCAGGAGGGACATCAAAATCATCTCCCTGTCACCTGTCTTGAATATCCTCATCTTATTCTGCAGATGCAGCCCCGAGGGGATGACAATCTGTCCCCAGACTGGACCAAAAAAATTGGCAGCTTGTCCTTTACATTTAACACAAGCTGATCTGACAACTGGCCATTGGTTCCTCTGCATCATTAATATTGTTGGGTGACACTGAAACTGCCCCATTAACTGTAAGGGGTTAATGGGGCCCAAGGACTGTTGACAGCTGCAGTGGGGTTGCGGATCTCCATTCAAGGAAACAAGGGCACAATTATCATTATTACACAGAAGGTTCCCAGTATAAAAGGCAAAGTGTGTATGTAAAAATTAAAGTGTTGGACTGGCCTTGTGTGTGTGTGTGTCTGTGTTGTCTGTACAAGGCATCAGGCAAAGCTGATAAGGTGCAAACATACGTTGCGAGTATGTATGAATCCTTTCTATCAGCGCCATTTCTGTGTCTATTTGAGGATTTAAACTCAGGTCACGAATGCATTATGTATGAATACTATCCTTGATTTCCCTGGGGTGCCAACATGTGATACCATTCTGACACTGATATTGACACACACACACACAGAATGAAACAGAATAAAATAAAATAATAAAAAGGGGATGGGTCGGGGAGAGGTCGACATAACCTTCAGATTTACCTTTACTAAAATCAGTCATGATGTTAACGGTGGACCATTACCAAAAGCAATGTTGTTAACACATAGCAATACCGAATAAAAATAACAAGCAAAACACGAAGAAAGGCACACACTGCTATCCAAAGGGGGGCAGCTTTGCTTGCCTCGGCTCCAGAGCTCATCTGCAATCTATCCAAGTGCTGCTGCTGCAAGACTAACCTTGGCCCTCATGCGCTTCAGGGGATTGGACTTCTACACAAACAGATCTTTTGGTTCTTTTTTTGTTTTGTTTTTTCCGTTACACCAGCTCCACTTTTAGGCACATCGCCAGCGCAATGATGCAAAACGTATATTGACAACCGGCTCTGACGTCCTTAGAATTGCCTCTTCAGCCAAAGAGGTGGTAAAGCAAAGGTTTATTAAGGAGGGTGGCAGACGAAGTAATAGGAATTAAAAATTATCAACATTTGTTGTTGTTTTTTCCAGTGTAAATTATTTCCAATAATAAACGAATAGTACACAACGTTCCTCCAGAAGGGCGTGCTCCTAAAGTATTGCCTACACGAAACTTGTATAGCTAATACCCACGTGAAGGGTGTGAAACGAAATCACATTACTATCATTGCGGTGCACATAAAATCCTCATACACTGCACCAGTTCCTTCACAGAAAGTGAAGTCTACACAGTACAATCAATATCATTTCCACACTAGAAAACAAGAGAAACTTCTCCAGCATGACAAGGACTTCTGAAATGTACCTCTGGACTCAACCACAGTCTACACAGTACAATCAAGTTGATCCTTTCCACACAAGAAAACAAGAGAAACATCTCCAGCATGACAAGGACTTCCGAAATGTTCCTCTGGACTCAACCAACAAGCCCATGATTACCACCAGAAAGTTATGACACAGTAACTATTAACCAACAAGTCCAAGAGCAAGTACGAGAAGAACAGGGTACGAAATTAGTTGCAGTACATCAGACTTCAAGAGGTGCCTCTGACCATCATAATATTCAGTGAGCTCAAGGTTCCAAATAATTAACCCTTAAACAAGAGCTGACCAGTTTTACAGCGAATTGATATATACAAGACCGATTGTTGTCATTTTCAAATTGACCTAGGTAGGTTTTACCACTTCAATATCGGGGTTTCCAAATCTCGGGGTTAATCAATCAAATAAACTTAATGTGTAAGTATGACAACAATATCTGTGCCTATAGAGGAAATGTATTTTTTCATGAAGTTCAATATGCAAAAGCCTCATATTCAAATATGAAAAATCCTGCCATTTACAGACCACGATTCGCCCACAGTACTGAGAGGCTTCACCAATTCACTGTGCTGAAAAGAGCCTATCACTGAATACCGAGACGATAACAGTCATATGGAACTCCAATATGATAATAACACAATGCCAATAACAAGAACAACGATAAAATAACAATAATAACAATGATGCCAATATTTTCCAATTTAAACAAATATCTGCTCTTATAAATGCCATGAAAATCCCTCGAGTACTGATTAGACATAAAGTACTCATGAAGGGAATACCCTCAGGCGTTTAGAAAACCAATATCCTATCCACCCATTTTCAGACTGGAAAAAGTACAAACATATACAGTACACACACATATATATATATATATATATATATATATATATATATATATATATATATATATATATATATAATGAAACAAACTAAACACGGAACCCCATTAATGTAACTGCGCGCGCACGTTTGTAATCCCACAAGTTAGCGGCTGAGGCTTGCAGGCCCGCAGGCCCTCCGGAGGGCGGTGTAGTGCTGGCGCCATCGGTGTCATGTGTACAAGTGCCAGTCT
The DNA here is from genome assembly GCF_046742065.1 of Oratosquilla oratoria. Taxonomy (NCBI): domain Eukaryota; kingdom Metazoa; phylum Arthropoda; class Malacostraca; order Stomatopoda; family Squillidae; genus Oratosquilla; species Oratosquilla oratoria. Next base: position 41,488,218 of record NC_134809.1, on the reverse strand, counting down.
CCTCCTCCTCCTCCTCCTCCTCTGCGTCTCTCCTTCCCACCACCTACGCCCTCACCAACAGAGCAGAGCAGGGCAGAGGGCATTCCATACCTCTTCTGGGACGCGCGGACTACAAGGGCACATGACAGACCTTTCTGATAGGGCTAAAGCTGTTAGGTCTTCTTTGCTACAAACTTAAATAAATTTAATGTCTATGTTGGTGAGATGTGACCGACATACTGCTGTTACGAGTGATGTATATAAACGAGTACTTTTGTCCGAATGCGATTGTAAGCGTGTGAGTATGCGAGTGCAAACGCTAAACGAGGTTAATCGCAAGAGTATGTGTGCGCAATCGTCTGTGCAAACACGTGAATCTTCACATTCAATTACGTGAGCGCGTGGGAACAAGTGTGTGGTATTCAAGCGCGATCATAAGCGAACAAGTGCGACCATTTGCGGACAAGCGCGATTATAAGCGGACAAGCACCAAACACAAAAATGTAACGGTGCGCGTACATGCGTAAGGCCGTAAGTGTAATACATACGCGCAAGTACGTACGTACGTACGTACGAAGTGAGAGCGGGTGTGCGGTCCGAGCACGTGAGAGCGAAGCATGTGAGTGAGGCACGTGAGAGAGGTGTGTGTGTGAGAGAGAGAGAGAGAGGGCGAGAGTGCGTGCTTGCATGCATGCATCCGGACGCATTCCTGACTGTGCATGCAAGCACCACGGCCAGCAGCAAGCTGTGCCTCCTGTAGGTAAACACATCCGTTGAATCCGCCTCTCTGTTATTCCGTCCCCACCCTTCCGTCCTCCCGTCACTGCTCGTCCCGGCCAGAGCCGCTCGGGGCTCCAAGGACCGAGCGAATTAACCCACCACCACCACCACCACTCCGTTCCCCCACCTTACGAGACCAAACAACCACTGTGTTACAAAGATAGTCTATTTCCTGCGTCACGAACTATGTGACACATTACTACCGGTAGGACGTCACTTCCGTGATGCGTCACTACCGGCGTGACTGTCGACATAAGGCGTCAAAGCGACACGTCTCTGAGGGCGTGATGCGTCACGACCGACAGGACGTGCGTACGACGTGACGAGTCAATGTCGACAAAATGCCTAACTGAGGTGGGGACCTAACGACAGGTAGCTGTCAGCGGGCTGGCCTGTAAGAGGGACGTGAAAGAGAACCACCTCCCCCGATCATCCATCTTCAAAACCTGTCAACACTGTTACCTTCATCTACAGGTGCAACCCTCCCCTCCCCCATTGATGAGGGACGAGTTGTATGCCCTTCCTTATCTACCCTTTCCTCATCTTCCTACTACCCGGCGACAGAAATAAAACATCCAGATTATTACAACACAAATAAATCTAACGTTTCTTCCCGGAAATCTCTACGGGAAAGCCTGAGGACCGTCGCCGAATCCCACGGGGCTCCGAGTTTCGGGTTAGAAAAACTCAAGACAACAATCATAATACGGTTGTCGGTAACAGCATTTAACCTAACTCCGCTTATTAATGTTGTGGAGTCCATGGTGACGGGGATCGTCACTCTCACGATGTGTCACGGTCTTTGTAACGCCAATGACGTCGTCATTAATAAATGGTTACAGACCTGCCGAGTTAGTCTACTTGACTCCTTCGTCCTCTCGCTATCAAATTCCTGACAATAATCCGTTAGGGTACTTCAACTCTTCTGGTGCGTGTGTGTGTGTGTGTGTGTGTGTGTGTGTGTGTGTGTGTGTGTGTGTGTGTGTTCGTGCGTGTGTGTGTGTGTGTGTGTGTGTGTGCGTGTGTGTGTTCGTGCGTGTGTGTGTGTGTGTGTGTGTGTGCGTGTGTGTGTGTTTGTGTGCGTGTGTGTGTGTGTTGGGGAGGTGTCTGTTTAATACACTCACAGTATAGCAGTTAGCATTATATGTCAGATGGGTTACCTAGACTAGAATTTCAAATCAGAAAAAAAGTTATTTATTTTTATAAAGTCACTAATCATAAATAACTTGGTTTCGTGCCGACCGATCCGTTTTACTATGATTAACGAACGGTCGAAGTCTCTGGGGCTGGCAGTAGCGTTGTCGTTATCATTTCCTCTGCCGCCGTCTTTAACGCTATCGTTATCGTCGAGAAATATGTATGTTCTGGGACCTGCGTCCTGAGCAGAACTCCCCTCCCCCTCCCACCCTCATCCACCACCACCACCTCTCCGTCTCACCCTCTAGGTTTCCGTGGTCGAGTGGTTAGTGTCACCGACTAGCACGCGAACGATCAGAGTTCAAATCTCGGGCATTGCGGTGCTTTTTTACTCGCAAAGTATACGTTTGGAAAAGTCGATTAAACCGTGATGCAGAAACGACAAACAAATTATTAAACATATATATATATATATATATATATATATATATATATATATATATACACACACACACATATATATATATATATATATATGTATATATATATATATATATATATATATATATATATATATATATAAGTATGGGAGCAGAATCTCTTGTAAGCATGTGTTGTTAAAATCGACAGCATTCTGACAGCTGTTAATCTTCTTGTGCGTATTTTCAATTTTTCTAACAAGGATTCGGCCATTTGGGATGGGGTGGAGGGCAAATACCAGTTAACCAAAATCGTACATATAAAAATCAATATCGTGTCGTTGGCGATCTTCTCAAGGTCGGTTCTAGTCCCGGTTCAAGACATTTTGATTCGGTAAAGCAAACATACCATTTCATCGCGTCATTACTTCTTCTACCTCACTCAGGATCATTCACTTCGAGTGCGAAACAAGTGATCGAGGATCCGATGGGTCCATGACACTTGCCAATCAACTTATAACCTCTCACCCCTTTTACATAGATCCGCTGCCCCACGGCAACCGCCTATGACCACAGGCCTGGTCCACAACTAATCCTCTGAAATAGGTATTCAAATTGGAAAATATACTGCCTATGCTGTATAGACCTATCAAAGATCAGAATGCAATGGACGAAACATACCACCCACTCCAAGTCGATTCCACCATAGTAATACTCATATTCTGATTACATGTTAGAGTGGAATTCTGAAGACCCCGAGACGAGCAGCCATCCGTTACGCATCGGTGGAACGTCATAGTAGTCAAACATTGTCTCTAGAAAATTGCGAATTATTATTGCATACACACTCGCGGTTCCTATTGAGAAATGTCGCGGATTTTAAGTGAATCTGAAGAAGAGGAGTTAGACAGTGGAGTTCATTATCCGTCTAGCCATATACATTTGAACCCATAATACGACGCCAAACGCAAAAGACGACCAGGAAATGGCTGAATATGCCAAATTTGACATTCTTGACTATGATGACGGAAATGGAAAATCCGACCGTAGCGAAGAAAGTGGGAACAGAATCAGGAAGAGGAAAACCAGGGATATAGGACAGAATGAATAACAAATACTGACTGGTATGTCTAGGGATAGGCTAGGCCTAAGATGAAACAAGATCAAAGGATTACAAAGGCAAAGCATGCCGACAGGAGACCTTTTGATCCATATCTAGGTCGGATGAAAAAAAAAAAAAAAAAAAAAAAAAAAAAAAAAAAAAAAAAAAACCTAACCTAACCAATGAATTGGTGCTTTGCCATAGGCCTACGCATGACTTTACTCACCCAAGCCCCTTGGCCGGGCCAAGTGGGTGAGGATCTGGGGTATAGCCACAGACTAGTGTCAGTCATGACAGTCTCAGTCTCGTGTCACGTAGGCATAGGTCAACACAGGCCATAACTTGGAAGTGTTGGGGCAGTCATATTCAGCTCCATGGTCTAACATAGCCTAGGCATGCACATTTTGTGAATCTGCACATAAAAATATGCGTTAAAATGTGCAGCACCAACAATGAAGTCATAATTGGGCGTACATATAACGAATCGATTTGACATGCACACATTATGAACCCAACCTTACTAAACCTAACCTTTTACGAATTTTCATGTGTGTATATAAAATAGATTCGTTATTTGTCCGTCCAATTATGAATTCGTTATTGGTGCTGCACATTTTATGAATATTCATAATGTGCAGCTTCACAAAATGTGCGTGACTAAGGCTATCTAGGCCTATAGCCTATTTGGGGGAGGGAGGTTCTCGTGTGCGAGGAACGTCCCCAAAATTACTCTTCAGAATCACGAGCTAGACCATGAGAGATGACAAAAAGGTTTGGGTAGAATTTTCCCATCCCAACAATAACTGAGACAATTATATATATAACCCTCTTAGATTAAAAGACATAACTTGCATGAACGTAAGTAGTTATAATTTGCATTCAGTCTTGTATATGGGAAAAATTAAAACTAAATTTATCATTTTGAAATATAAAAATGAAAAGACATTTATTGTGGTATAAATGGGTCAAATTGGACTATTAAATTATGTACCCTGTACAAATTCTTGACCAAAAAGCTGTAAAAAAAAAATCCCGTCTCTGTAATATGCCTTGTTGAATACCTTACAGTCATAGAGGGAGGGACATTTATACTTTACAAGGGAACCTTCTGCATGAATTTTTTTGTATTTATATATGTTACGATACTTTATATTACAAGGGAGGATCCCAAAACATCAGAAATAGAATGGGGCAGATCAACAAGTATTGGAAGCTTAGTCTTAAAGATGTGGAAATAAAAAATATTGACAGCGTTGATTTTGTTGGTACATTCCTTAAAGGTTTTTACGCTCGGCAACTACACAACAGACCATAATTTATTACACTGTCTCATAGCTATTCAATATATTCAATGTTTAGCAATGGTGAACAGTGGCGTGTGAATAGCGATGTTTGACTACTGATGCGTCACCCTTCCGAAGATTCCCGACGATAGCCGTGGATGTCTTCGAAGTACAGATGATTTATTCAGAGTTGAAAATAGCGTTTTTATTGCCTAAATCCCAGCTTAATAGCAAAAATATTTCGTGGGAATGGTTGGCAATGTTTTTTTTTTCTATCTACTCTGCTTGGAGTTTAAAAAAGTGTCTTCCGCTGCACATTCTGACCTGTAGATGAACTGACCCACATTGCTTACAACTGCGCCTTGTCCTACATCGCCTTTTTGTCCATCGCTACTTAAGGACGAAGCTGGGGGAAACACTGACAGAACAAAAACAATCAGGAAAAAAATAATAATTCATGAATAAATAGAATATAGCGGAGGCAATTAAAGAGCAGGCATTAAAAAGTGACGCAGAGAGGCATTACAAGAGGCATGAAAATGTTCTGTTGACTGGCCAGCAAGATATGGTGAGAGAGAGAGAGAGAGAGAGAGAGAGAGAGAGAGAGAGAGAGAGAGAGAGAGAGAGAGAGAGAGAGAGAGAGAGAGAGAGAGAGGGGGGGGGAGTCATAGGTAGGGCCTGGCTAGAGAAGTTCCTAGGAGTGGTGGGACCGTTTGTCAAAGACGTGTGACAAGTGGGCGGCCAAGTTGTTGACAACTTCACTTCAACAGGATGGTGATAACTAAGATAACCACGTGACTGGTCTCTCTCTCACTCTGAGGTTACGGTAAAGGTGACCTCATTAGCTGCTTCATCACAAGTTTGTGAGAGAATCTAACTTCAGCATTCCTAATCAAGTCGACCACCGTTCTAATCACATTAGAGATGTGCGCATGCGTGTGTTTTCATCATTTAGCAAAGGCCGTTAACTTTTTCTCTGCGATGATTTGTTGACACATCTTATTACGGTTAGGCAATACTCGATTTCATTTGGATTGGAGAACACCACGGTAGCGACAGCTGATATTTTCAAACATCACAAAATTCAGTTTATTTACTGCACATTTTCCAGTTGGTGCGCATTCTACCGTAAAATACTACAGCAGAGTCCTTACATTACCCAAGTGTCGCCCACCCCCTCTCCCCCATCACCACTTCCCATCCCCACCACTCCTCACTGCCTATGACCTTAATTTGTCCAACGTGATCACAGGATACAGGTATACGTAATTAAAAATGCATTTGCTGATTCTAACGCAAAAATCGTCGATTACGGTAAAATATTCAGGGCTTCTTTGACCTCTTTTTTATCATTACTATTTTGTCAGCCTTGTGGGCGGCAAGTTCGAGGCTAGAATTGTCACCCCCGGTCACATGCCCCCCCACCCACCCACCCATTCGAGGGCCCTGTACTACAGTAACTACAACAGGGGTGTTGTTATGGGCTGTAGTTTACCAGCTCTTCTCTCACTATAACATGGCCAAACCACCAAGTCTCTAACAAATTCCTACCAAGTTAAAAAAAAAAAAAAAGGTTGGACAGTTTGTGTTCAATTTTGGTTTGAGCACTTCGGCATCACTATTACGTTTCTTCCCTAGGTGCGTTGGTGCCTCCTGATCACTACCACACCAAAGGTCTCCCACATCGCTACTGTTTCCCCCTCCGGAATGTGACGCAGTTAACAGGTTCTTGTTCCTGCAGATGCCCTAAATGGTTTTAACAAGATAAAGGTGATATCGAGATAATGGGAGTACGGACAATTTCAAGTGTCATTTTCTTTTTTCAAGAGACCATCCTTAACTTTGAAAAAAATATCTTGATAGCTGGACCAAAAGTCTAAAAAAGCCTGCTGAAGGGGGTAATATACTCGCCAGACCCAATTCCACGATTTGATTCCCACACAAGTATCATTAGCGGCATTGTTTGATGACGTCATGTCGTTCACACTGAAATGCGACTTTGGAGCCGGGGCCGCCCAAACCAAATCCTGACCTGCTTAGCTTTCGTTCGATTAATAATATCACACGAATCTAGAGAAAAGGGATTGAGATGTTTAAAATATCACAATTCCTAAATTTTGGTTAACACGTCGAATGAAATATAAGACTATGATCCACTTACAGGGTTCTGTCTAACGCCAGAGGACTATTCATCCTCCACCCCCCCCCCAACTCCTCCCACCGGTGCAGTAAAAGCCTTACCTACAGTTACCAGGGCCCAAGATCCTTATCTAGGAGCCCTATGGTCGCACTTGCGTGGACAAGAACACAGTGCAATTTCTGTGACACAACTCCTCCCGCACGCATCTGTCACCATTTCCTAGGCCCCTTCTACGGAAACGATAACCGACATAGCAGTGTCATAGATAAGGCACATCTACCAATGGCCAGAATAACATTAACAAAGCGCGTCACCAAGGCGGCTGATCAACATTCTCTTAACTTCCTTGCCGACGGGAACGACCCCGAAGCGGAATCAAGTCAACTGTTGTCGCCACAACAAAATCGGGGGAAGAACACACAAATGAGCGGTGCGTCATGGGTTAATTAATTACTCAATTACCACATGAAAGCCCCAGATCCCACGCCAGAGCCACGGACCGACGTTCCTGCTTTGTAACAGATCTCGCCGCTTCCACCGTTGTCACATTTCCGCCGTGACGACATCCATCCGGTTCACGTGGTCTCTCTCTCTCTCACACATACACACACACACAGCGAGAGATAGATAGAGATATAAAGAGAGGGGGGAGGGAGAGAGACAGATATTGTCATTTATGCGGTCAAGTTGCATACAAACATGTCTGGCCTTTTTTATCAATATCGTGGTCAGACGCAAAATAAACAATCAAACCCACCAATAAAAAATAACTGTACTGACAGAATAACAAATAAGACATTACAGCTTACCGCTCACATTGCTTAAGTTGACAAATAAACAAATATACTGACAGAACTCAAAGTCCACCTCAACAATGATTTTCTAAATTATCTTTTCGATCGTACTGACTTAAAACTAAATCTACCCCATGAGTTCCGATTCGTCATTTTGAACGAATTCAAATATTTCAAGCGATTTTCACCATTTGTTTTCGGAATATGGTTATCTATTCGGGAGGTCGTCGTTTTAACATTTTTGATCAATCAACGAGTCACATACGAGATCTTTCTACATAACTAAAGATACCTTTATTCACAATTGTCTATCACGTCAAATCACGATAATCGCAGTGAGCAATACCCCCCTACGACAATGTTTATGCCATTATATATACACTTAGGCGAATAATATACACAATGACGAAGCTTTGACGTCATGTCGCCATACACACAAGTAACCAATAGCCGCGCAGTGACGACGCTGACGTCACGTCGCTGTACACAAACAATAAACACTGTCCACAAAGCTACACTTCGCGCCAGGTCACTAGCCACATGCATGAGGCTGTTATTTGCTGTGACGATGATTCTAACATCTAGGGGCAAAATTGACGCTGCTTATCACTGGTCATGTCGGCGTCGTCACGCAGCACGCGCTCTGACGCAACAGCTGGCACCGTTCCAAGTGCCAACAACAACAACATTAGCTGCAATCTGGGGCCTCATTTCAGGGGGAACGTGTATATCATCACTATTTCACACTGGGTAGCACACACACACACACACAGCTTCAAGCACCGCATTCTTCAGACTTCATTACTTCAGCGTTATACTGTACAATACGCTGTCTTCGTGTCTAACAATCATTTAATAACCCGAGTTTTATTTATTTCTATAAGTATGGAAGCGAGTTTACTGTCTAAGGGCTAGATTATCTAACCCACATTCCCCGGCACTCTTCTAGCAAACGTGGCCCTATCGTCCCCCGCCTCCTACTGACGGGGCACCCCTAAGACAAACAAAAGCGCCTGGCGCCAACCAGAAGGAAATCTGCCAAGTGTGGCACCGAGCGGACCGGATGGGTGTTCAAGATGCGCTCAAACTAACCGAGGTTTTCCTTGGCTGAATAAAATCGCCTGGCGGCACACGATCAATGTATATATCAAGATGATTAGGGAAGGGATCTAAATGAGGCTCAACCACTTTCACTCCGCAAGGAAAGGGACAGTTTCCCTTGAATGAATGAATGGAATGACCCGGCGTGGGTCGGAACCAAATTACAGGCTATGAAGTATCAAAATGGAAATGCCAAAGAAACGACACCCGACACAAACGAGGATAGGGAGTCGCATATACGACACACAATGGGGGGGGGGTGACACACACACACACACACGGCTGGCCTTCAGAGATCTGACACTTTTTTTCTTGCCGTATTCACTCCAACACACACTGGGACGAACTTGTTCGCGTACTTTCTGGATGGCGCCGTGAGATTTGAATCAGCTGCGGGCAGGACTCCACGGTGAAGGAGTTGGGCCAATCTCGAATAATTCCTTCGCTGCGATGACGCAGACCTACAAAACCTTATTCTGGCTCGCGGTAGACGATCTACTTCTGCTATGGACTGGTAATGTCTGGGTCACTGACGCACACGGACGAAGACCTCCCATATATGGTCCTACGGGGCGCCGAAACACGGGTTCACTTTTCGGGACCGAGTGAGGAAGGAAGGAAGGAAGGAATGCTGTCATCGGCTGACACTGGCCGACGCCCCACCCCCAACCCCGCCTTAAAAATAGATAAATAAAAACAAATAAATAATTAGACCCGGGCACGCACCCAGCCCGAAAAGCCTATTTTTCCAGGAAGACCAAAGGGCGTGGCTAGGGAAGGGAGGGAAGGAGGGGGAAGGGGTGCAGACATCACTGAGTTTTTTCCGATAGTGTCATATGACACCAAATCGCCACAGAATATCTGAAGTCACATGACACCAACACTGTGCCACGCTCCCCTTCCACCACCTTGCCCCGCCCGCCGACGGGAGGGGGAGGGGGAGGGGGAGAGGGGCGGGGCGGGGGAGTGTCCCACTTGACTCACCTGTGCGGCTCGGTGACGGCGACGAGAGGTGCGAGGCTGGCGGGCCCCTGGGCGCGACTGAGGCTGAAACTGAAGGACGGGGAGCGGGGCGGGCCGACCAACCCGCACTCGACCGCGGCGGCGGCGGCGTCGGCGGCGACGACTGGCAGTGGCACCCCTCAGGCCCTCTGCGGCTGGCGGGAGGGGGGGGGGTACCACCTCCAGATAATCCGGGAGGACGAGGAAAGGGGATAGGGGGAAGGGATGAGGAGGAAGGGGATAGGAGGAAGAGGAAAGGGGGAGAAGGGAAAACGGGGAGGAAGGGGAAAGGGGGAGGAAGGGGAAAGGGGGAGGAAGAGGGGAAAGGGGGAGGAAGAGAGAAGGGGGAAGAGAGAAGGGGAGGAAGAGGTGAAAGGGAGGAAGAAAGAAAGGGGAGGAAGAGAGAAAGGGGAGGAAGAGAGAAAGGGGAGGAAGAGGGGAAGGGGGAGGAAGAGGGAAGGGAGAGGAAGAGGGATGGGGAGAGGAAGAGAGAAGGAGGGAGCAAGAGAGGAGGAGAAAAGGGGAATGGTGAAAGGGGGACGATGGGGAAAGGGGTGAGGAACGAGAAAGGGGAGGACGGGGAAAGTGGGAAGGAAGAGGGAAGGGAGGAGGAAGAGGAAAGGGAGGAGGAAGAGGGAAGGGAGAAGGAAGGGGAAAGGGGGAGGAAGGGGAAAGGGGAAGGAAGGGGGAAGAGGGAAAAAAGAGAGACGGGGAGGAAGAGGGAAAGGGAGAGAAAGAGAGAAGGGGAGAGGAATAGGGAAGGAAGGAGGAAAAGGGGAGGGGGGAAGAGAGGAGGAGAAAGAAGAAAGGTGAAAGGAGGAGGATGGGGAAAGAGGAGGTGAAAAAGAGAGGGGACGGGGAGGGGGAAATGGGAGGGGGAGGGGAAAGAGGAGAGGGAAAAGGAGAAAAGGAGGGGGAGGAGGAAAGTAAAAGAGAGGGAAGAAGAGAGAGGGGGAGAGAGGGATGGAGAGAGAGAGAAGCTAGACACGAGATTGGGGTATTGTCAACAGCAGGAAAAATCAAAGGATCAAAACCCAGAGAGAGAGAGAGAGAGAGAGAGAGAGAGACAGGGGGGGGGGAAGATATGCGGGGGCTAATGTGAAAAATGGACGCCCGACAACGCAGATAAACACGATATACTGACCCTAATTGCATGCATACTCGGTTTCAACAAATCCTGGGGGTTCACACTTTGTGTGTGTTTTATCTGTACAAGCTGCGGCTACGTCCCTTGCAGGCGTTCTGGGGCCATCTACCGAGGTATCGACTACAAATGCCATCGATGTAGACCACATGATGCCCCGTCTCCCGGGCGAGGGCGCAAGGTCAAGTCCGCAGCATACAACAGACTACAGTCAAGAAAACAAGGTCTCCTTAGTGTTATTTCCCAGTAATGCTATGTTAAAAAGAATAAATAAACAGATATTGGCCGATTTTTTTCTTACCCACGTGGTTGAGAAACTTAAGTTTCCCCGTGTCTTCTACCAAGGCCCCGATGAGGAAGAAGAAATACGCGTGCCAGAGGCCTCGTGGCACGCTCGGCTACGACGACGACGAAGTGAGCCACGTGTTTGGCACGCACGCTGCCCTATTAACCCCTTCAAGCACGAGGCCCCCGTGCCACGAAGAGCAGAACCGTTGCTCCTTCGAAACGACATCGTTAAATCTTCGAAATGAGTCTTTGGCCAAGAGGTGAGTAAAGCGGCACTCAAGCTAGCTAACAGCTACATGCCCGAAAGGCACTTAGAAAAAAAAAAGAAAAAATGTGCCAATACCTAACAGCCACTGAAGGGTACCTAGCGAGAACAACACGTAGCCACGAGCAATTTTTATGACCCACGCTACAGTTATCACAACGGCAATATTATTTTTTTTGTCGAGTATGTAATATATTTTCCTATGTAGTATCTAGCTTACAGTTAAGGAATTTTCTTTGATAAAGAAGCTGTTAGACAAAGAAATTGAATTTGTGTCATGAAAACCTGTGTGTAACTCCAAAGTTTTGTTTCTGAGTGTACCATACATGCGAACAACAATTGGCCCCTTACAACACAAGGTTTATATATATACTGAATAAAATCCTTTAGCTTGAAGTGGAACTGTTGGGAATGCTTCACTGCCTATCCATTACATTCATGGTGTTTTATGAATGCTATTCTGGCAAGGACAGGAGAACAAAGCCTTTATAAAATAGGCCACAACGATGAAGATGTCGAAGCTCAAGGATGACTTGTGAGTAGTACTTGACACTTTCGTCGATAACTCAGATTACGTCCCACCAAATTAAACTTTTTATTTGTACATTTGTCTTGGCTACCGGCAGTCAACTTCATTCATCTGATGGGGGGGGGGGAGACCGGCTAAGGCTCAACGATTGTGGCAAACAAGGCACAGTCTTCATTGTCGTCGTCGTCGCGCATTCAAAGTGTTGGGGAAGTTCAATCTCCATTTCGAGTAATCCCTTCTTGGGTCTTCCCTTCGACAATGTTATATCCCTTTAGTTGCCTTTTATTCCGGATTAATCAACACAGGTGATTTTGTTCAGCTGGAGTGGGAGGGTGGAAGTTTTGGTATTAAGGTGAATAGGAGTCTCAATCAAACGACAACCCTTTCAGCCAAGGGCCCGGCCCTCTATTCAGTAAAATAGTTTGGCATTCTGCCAGAACAAAGCTCAATCATGTATGTCACTGTGTTGAGAAATGTTAACACATTACGGTCAAAAACTTGATCAAAACCCTTTTTATTCCTAATCCACTTCTATCCAAAATAAATAGCATATCACATGGCTGAAGAAGAGGGCACTCAACTGTGGCTGAAACCTTCAATTCTTGTCCTGAGCAATCAGAGAAATGTATGTGGCAACCATAAGTAACAGTTGAAAACCAAACTTAAGTGCCCTCAGTTATGTGACCGTTGCAAAGCTCAATATGTCACGGCTGCTACTCAAGGGTGTTCCTTGTAATGATTAAAAATTTGCAGTATTCTAATTTGCCATTAACACCTAGTTATACACTCAATTGGTGTTCTGGCCAATGTTGAATTAAATCAGTTGAGGAGCAACTTCTGCAGTGAATGGGGTTATATTTGTTTTTTACAGCCATTACATAAGAACATAAGAATAAAGGAGACTGCAAGAGACCATAAGGCCTACACTAGGCAGCTCCATATCCATCACCACCTGTCATCCCCATCCATAAAGTTGTCTAATTGTTTTTTAAAACAACTGATAGTTTCAGCCCTTACTACATGGTTACTAAGTTTATTCCATTCACCGACCACCCTATTATTAAACCAATTCTTGGCTATTTCCTTCTTAAGTCTAAATTTGTCCAGTTTATACCCATTACTGTGAGTCCTGCCCTGTTGTTTTATTATGATGACCTTGTTATAACCTTTGATCCACTTGAACACTTTTATTAGATCACCCCACACTCTGCATCTTTCCAGAGAGTGTAAGTTAAGATGCCTAAGCCTCTCTTCGTAAGGCAAATTTCTGAGTCCATGTTTCATTTTGGTCATTCTTCTCTGTACTCTGTCAAAATAGGTCTCCCCTTCTGACCATAATGCCCCATCCAAAGCTAAATATAAACATGTTCAACTTATAGCAACAATTCAGGAAGTATATGATGATAACAAAATACATGATCAGCCATTTTAGTGTTCCAGGTCATAAAGGCAATGAATCACTCATGGAAATCTTTTGCCTACAGAGCTCACCACGACTAATCTTGTCTCCCAAGATGATTTGGGTTCTACCATGGAATTGGAACTACAATCAATCAATCAATCAATAAAGTGTTGCCTGAAGTTTCATTAAGTGGAAAAACTGCAGCCCCACAGTGGCTGGCAAGTCCTCAGAACCTCCCATAGATTTTTTTTCGGAAGAAACTTTGGACTCACGTCTGTGTTGCATCAGTTGGGGACTGTTTCTATGTCACTGGCCGAAAACTGAAGGGAGACTACCAATTGTTAACTCTTCATGCTTGTAAAAATGCAAGAAATATAGCTGAAGTTGATGGAGAGAAATCCTAGGCCCAGTTTAGATACCACATATCAGCCCTGAGCCTGAGGAAGGAGAAGGGGTTTGATGGGTCTTGAAAATGGTCAGCTTCCCTGTCCATCTTGTAGGACCACCACATAAAGGTACGTGTCATTAGTCCCTGGAGGTACAATCTGTTCCACAACTATGCTTGTGCACAAAAATGCCTAAAAGAAATAAAACTAGCTTACCAAGGGTCTTTTACTTTTTAAGACGTAATTACCTTTTATACTTTAGTAAACAGTAAATGAAGTCTTTAACCCAAAGTTTCTGTCAGAAAATACAGGATTTCAGGATTCCATGATAATAAAGTTATTTTCTATACCTTTTTCAAACCTGCTAAAATACAATAAGCCCTCTCATATCCAGGTTAATTGAGCCAAAGGGTCACTCAGATATGAAAAATCCAAGATATAGTGCAATGACACCTACAAATGAACTAGACAACTTAATCCTCTTCTTATTTTTCCTCAGATCATACAACATGTTAGGTGGCATATCATACTCTCTTCGGATAAGAGGGATCGACTACCCTGACACCATTACTGTAAAATATGATAACACAAAACAGATGCTGCCTAAAATTTCATGGACAGGAAATTCCACAGTACCACAGCACCCAGCAACGGTCCCCCATGCCTTTACACGAACCTCTGGAAAAAATATGGATGGTCATCCACTGTATTTTTATGGTCAATTTATGATTCAATGGCTTGTTGACAGAGAAGGGGAGAGGGTGCTTACAGTCAGCTCTCCTTGTGTAAATCTGGAGGAGAAATAGTTTAAGTTAACAGAGATTTTGGATCTAATCCAGAGACAGACTGCCACCTCCTAATGGTTATATCTCCAGTTGAAGGTGAGGATGTGGATAAGCTTTAAAGAGTGACATTAGGGAGCAAATTCTCTCCAAAATCCACCTCATACAACTAATACAGTACTAGTAAGAATCCTGCTAAAATAAAAATAAAAAATAAATCACTCCATTATACTAATAGTAATGTATTGTCATTATTTAAACAGCACAATCTTAAGGATGCAAAAAAAAAAAAAAAAAAAAAATCTTGTTTAGTGATTGGCTGCACATGTAGTATTACTACAAATGACAGTCTTCATCACATCACATCAAAACAAGGAGTCAATTTGCACGAACAAAGTCTGCTATTTCATGCACTATTATGTTGTCCAAATGAGTGGCGAATGGTTGTGAATGGATGATAAATTGGCATGGCTCAAAGGGATTTCTCCTTGTTTTAATTACTTTTGAATGAAAAAGGAGAGAAGATTGCCATGCAATAAAGCAGTGAGAGTAAACCAGCTTTGGCTGTTAGGTCCTGCTGTGAAGGCAGTGTCTTGATGCAGTGCTTCTAACCTAGGCAGTGGTCCGAGGGGATCATCCACAAAGAGCCAATATAAAATGTAATATAAATGGGTGTCAGATGGGTGAAGGGTGAGTGCATGCCTCAGCTGGTTACCTCCTTATGTGAGGGAAGATGCCGCTTTGTATACAGAAGGATAGATAGATGTTGACTAAGTGAATTATTTTCAATATTATTGAACATATCTTTGATTTACACAACTGCTGGTATTTATGTAATATTACAATTCTTCTTAATGTCCAGGTTACTTTTTGTCACACAATGTAAGTCAATGGGTTTTGGGGTAATGGGTGGGACCCTGGAACAAATGAGGTCCTTTATAACTAATGCCTGCAATAAGGCAAGGAACACAGACCAGAAGGTACATAATTCTGGCTGAAGTCTTCACCTTTGACCTATCTGCACCTTTGCCCTATCTGCTTACTGCTCAGAAATGGAGAAAAGTAACTTGAATCAAAACACTGGAAATGGATGCAGAAATAGGAAATCACTGCTCTGAATGGGTAATGATTTAATTGCAAAAGCAAAGGACGAGAGACTTGGAAGTGATGGTTACGGAAAAATTGTCACCAGAAACATCAAGACTCACTGAAGAAACAATCTATTGAAGAACACAAGAGAAGCATTCCTCTACATGACAAAGATGTGATGATTATCAAAAACCTGATATGCTCTAGACTTGAATATCCTGCAGTGGTATGATCACCACACTCAAACCTACGAGACAGAAATTTCAGACAACAGTGACTAAAATTATTCTGGATCTTGCTAATAAATCATACAAAAAGCGGCTGAATAGTCTAGAGCTGCCAACGTTAGAAGGGAGAAGAAAGCAAGGTAAACAACACTGTTTGGAGTTATGAAGGGTGTGGACATACTTGATAAAGATCTCTTAGTGTATAAACAAAGGAAAAACAGAGGCCACGAGATGAAATCAATTAAATACGATGTTTGAAGAACATTAAAAAATAAAGTTTTCTACATAGAGACAGGATTCCATGAGCACAGCTCTTATCTTGTGAGTACAACTATGTAAACACACATGCCCACACACCAGTGAGACCAAAAAGTATCTGTAAGTGGTGGTACTGCATTACAGTTGTCAGATAATCTTCTGTTAACCATCTTCAACACTTGCCTCCTGATGGTACACCCCTGAGGGGCTAACACTCAGTCACAAGATCTCTCTGTCAACTATATTTCCTCCATCTTCTCACAATAGGAGAGTTGACTACTGCCAACTGCTCCCCTCCTATCCATGTACCACTCTTTACTCTAGACCAGTGGTTCTTAACCTGTGGGGAATTCCCCACTGGTGGAGAATGGCAGAGTTGCCAAGTGGGGAAAACAAAAATTAAGGGCCGTAAAATGGCACAAAAAAGCAAAGCGTATATTTACGTACTAAACACTGCATGGGTTAAAATCGAATTTGTCAAAGACCAATGCTGTGGTGGGAAATGGAGAGTTGGCTCACTAAAAAGTGGGGAATTGGAGAAAAAAGGTTAAGAACCCCTGCTCTAGACAATCTACTGTTAGCATTCTGGAAGACTGTTAATCAAGTTTTGTTGCTGTGATTCATCAAAATCAGTCATAATCTTCTGAATGCAGGCTTCGTGCTTTGGGAAGAAGTGTTTGAATTTGAAATCCCTTTTCACGAGAGCCCAAAAGTTTTCTGTGGAGTTAATGTCAGGCAAGTTACCAGGCCAGTGTCCAATGAAGTCCACACAATAATCTTTTATCCACTACTTAGTACTTTTGGCAGAGACACAGAGCTCTACCCTGCATGAAAATTGGAGCACTGAACTTCTTAAAACTGTCAGGTAAACAATCAAAACAGCTCGAAGTCATACATTTGGCACATTATTTAATTTTTGGGTACTACTACAAAGTCACCATCACCATGATATGAGAAACAACCACAGGTTATAAATGAGTCTAGGTATTTCACCATGCTCTCAATGAATGAACTTGGTCAAACTGGTCACACCCAAGGCATCAATCTTCCCATCAACCAATTGCCAGTAACCATTAACACTGCCTGATCAATCCAAATCACCTACGAATCCTAGACACTGCTTTTCTTAATGAAATCAACTCCCAACTTCCTGGTCATGGCTTTCTCAACAGCTTACAACTTACAGTGTGTCTCTTCATAATTTTCAAAGTCCTGGATAGAGTATTATGTGGCCTGACGAGTTAAACACCATATGAGGACGGAGCCTTTATTTGTACGACGTTTTGCTTATTACAGCTTTTTCAAGTACCTTATTAAAGTACAAGTTGAGATACATATGCTTGAGATTAAATAAGGGGAAAGGAGGGAACGGGGAGAGAAAAGGAGGGAACGGGGAGAGAAAAGAAGTAGGGGAGAAGGAAGAGGAGGAGGAGGAGGGTGATTGAATACTGGGAAAGGTTGAGAATACTGGCCCAAACGTCTGCAGGCAAAATGTTCACAAAGGGTGGTTTAAATTTAAATTTTTGCTGGCCATGGGTATTAGGGGAATTATGTGGGGTGAGATGTTGAACATGCCCCTATTTTGTTCAATAGTGTTCGTTCCTTGAATGATCGCTGCTTCTAAACATTTCCTGTGGATCTTGTCTGGTTCTCGTATCAGCAACTCTGCATTCTTCCAGTCCATAAGATGGTTTTCCCTGTTTCTATGTGTCACACATGCATTGGTGGTGACATCATGCCTGATGTTGAAAAAGCTATAATAAGCGAAACATCGTACAAATAAAGGCTCTGTCCTCATATGATGTTTAACTCGTCAGTCTTGTCGGTAACTGCTACTTTCATGAAAATTATGTGGCCTACCATAGCAAAGTTTGGAAATGTGTATGCAAGTCTCCCCACTGTCACAAAAATGCTTCACCCACTTTTGCACTAATCAAATCTATAAGCCCACAACTTTACAAATTGCTTCCAGTGTCTCACCTGCCTTGTACAGGGACAATTCTCATATCACCATGAGTTAACAGGTTTCTTTCCCCCATTTTATACCACAAAAGCACAAAAAAAAAAAGCCAACTGCAAAGCAAAACTGCACTAAAACTAAAAATACATTTTAAACAGAGCCATTGCTAGCTGAGCAGCATGTGTTGCAGGCATTGACAATTATATTAATAACATTCACAACAGGAATATGGTGTGACTTATGTTGCAAACATGAACTTTTTAAATCAGCTCTTGTTTTTACAATGAAAATTTAGATGCAGGATTATATTTGCAATGATGTGTTGGCACAAACAAAAGGAAATCAATGATTACCACAGGACCCCCCCCCAAAAAAAAAAATAAATAAATAAATAAATAAATAAAATTCTAGCACTGTGATGATTAACTCAGCCTGAACAATAAAAAAGGATTCATCACTGAACCAACATTTCACAACACTATCAGGTTGATCCATCACACACTACTGCTACAATCGTTGCAAAAAATTAAATTGAACTTGTTCAGCTTCCTATATCAAGGAATCACAAATGAAGCATCATAGGTCAAATGCAAACCACAGAAATACTCAGACAAAAGATTGGAAAATCAAATGGAGGAAAAAAACAAACAAAAAATGCCAATATGCAGTGCAAAACAGGATGCCTGAAACATTACCTTAACATCACAAATCAACTGCTCAGTATCATTATGATACCCCTTTTGAGGCTGTCAATGATATCACATGGGAAATGAGGAAAGAAGAAAAATGCTAATAATAACATTGGGATTGGAGTATAAAGAATAGTGTCTCAATCTGAGGAAGGGGATGAGAAACCTCCTTGGGCTAAGCTCAACTAAGGGTAGGATATGGCAACGGAAGGAGAAAATGGGGGTGGGGGTCCTTTGCCTTCAGACCGCTATAACGATATTACTATCTAAAGCAGTGGTTCCCAAACTAGGGGGCACGCCCCCCTAGGGAGGCATGAGGAGGATAGAAGGGGTGTGTGAAGTCATCTGCTAAAAAATATTTGTTTAATTAGAATAATAAAATCACTCAAAGAACAAATATCTGCCATTACATACATGCAAAGTATAATTATAGCAGTCGCTCCAACCCATTTTCTATTAAGCTAGTTATCCTTACACGTTTTGGACACATCACCAATACCAACCACAATTTGCTAATGTTCAAACTTTTTTTTGCTCTCTTTGAACCAAATGTTTCGTTTTCAGTTACTTAGAAAAATGTCTCTGGAATGTACTATTATCTGTTTGAGTGGCTTTCATTATTAAAATTTAATACAAACAGAAATCTGTTTTCCTGAACAATGCTGAGAAATAAACGCAAGAATCATTTCACATGAACAAAAGAGGGAGTGGGGGCATGCAGGTCTATTGGAAGCAAAAAGGGGGCATCACGTAAGATAGTTTGGGAACCACTGATCTAAAGCCACACAATTCCTGGAAGTACAATTGAATAGCTTGAATCAAATCATACTGTTATGAATTATAAGTGCATTCCTTTTCTTTCTCTTCTTCCTCCTTAGATGCATTTTGGGAACTAACATGCCCATCCTCAGTTAACTCAAATCTAAAAGCATCTATGAGCTCCTCCACCTCCTTCAAAATGTCCTCAATTCCTCACTACTACCATTCTTTGCCAACTTCACAATATCCTTGACAATGAACAGTGGGCAAGCCTTTCAAATAACTAACACTGATGACTTCAGAGTTAAACTCCAGAAGGCATTTTCTTGAAATGGCGAGATAGCCTGAAATCATATACTATTTCTATATTTGCACAACATGAGCACCAGTATAATTCTCAATCATATGGATAAACCTCATTGTGGCTCAGTCCCAGTAAGACTTAAATGTACAAATTTCCTATGCCATTGGCCACAATAAGATAAAAGCAATATGAGGAGGAATATCACTTCCTCTCCCTTATGGGCTGATTCAGCAACTAAATGATGAAATGGAGCATTGTCCAAAATTAGAAGGGACTTAAGGCTGGGAGCAGACGAGCAACTTCGTGGCCACACACCGGTGTGTGATGGGGATATGGCTTCCTAAAGGTTTCCATTATTTAAAAGTAAAGCTGCACACATGCTCAACATAGATGCTCATGAGCACAGTTTTACTTCTAAACAATGGAAACTCAAGGGAAGTCATCCACCCACCCACCCACACACACGGCAATGTGATGCCACAGTCACTTCTCTGCTCCTGGCCTAAAAGGCAAGCCTCTGTCACGCAAGTACCTTGTAACCTATGGAAGAACAGCTCTCCAGTGGTCCATGTCATGAGGTTGGACATCTGAATAACAGGAAATGTATGCTTGTATTTGCCCTTTAATGCTTTTGAGTTGTTGGACCTATGAATGGAGCCTTTCTATCATATGCCCAGCTGCACTTCCACCAAACAATAAGGTGATGTGCTTCTTTCTTGGCTTGCACCTTAGAACAGTCATCAAACTTGGTCATCAAAGTCCTTGTCAGCATCTTTTCCTGAAACAGGTCTAATCTATTCATGCTGAAGGCCTGCTTAATCAGATATCCCTTCCCATTTGTCAATTCCATAAACATACCAAGGTATATAGCAGCAGCCTCATGATCAGAGCACATTGATTTTCCAGTTGTCCTAACAGCATGATGTCAAAACACTTCTTGAATGTGTCAAACAAACATTCACTAGAAGTGAAAGGTAGTTCATGACTGATGGAAGGGTACCTCAAAAATCTCTCAAACAACTTCAGTGCCTTCATAATAATGCCAGACCATAGATGTTCCTTCTTCCCATTTTCAATTACTATGTGCAGTACATTCTCATCATTGTTTTTCTATGCACATAATATGACACTAATACCAAAAGAAGAAGTGGAGGCCAAAGCTTCTGTATATTTTTCTCACTCTTATGTCCCACACATCACCAACCATAAAGAATGGAATGCAAAATAAGGAACCATAAAGTTGGAGGGGCTACATCATATAATCCAATGTTTATTTTCAACATGAGGGCCACTGCTAGTTACCCGAAAGCTGCAAGTCTTCTGTAAGAGAGACCAGGGGCAACGGATTGATTAATTGGTTTACAGTATGAACACATCTATATTTTGAGTCATAAAAAACATTCTGGGACCAATGATGGGTTCTTCCTGCAAGTGGAGGTCCTTTGAGATGGATGTCAAAGACTCATCTTACTGCTGCCCATCTTCAGAACCTATCAATACCCTAACCTTTATTTGAAGGTGCAGCCCACAGGGGTTGACACTCTCCCTCAGATCAGGACCAAGATCTAGATAAACTTTAGACAGTATATTCTTCACCTTCTTTTACATAAAGACAACTGACAGCTGACATGTACTCCCCACTTCATTCTACCATTAGCCAGTGACACAAAGTATAAAATTTATTCCCTTATATTGATGAGAGGACCTGAGTATTGTTACAATAGATGTGGTACTACAGGTTTCCAGTCAGTGAAACACGAGGCAAAAATTATTACTAAAAGATTTGCTCATACATTTATAACCTCACAATGTAAACAGCTCACAATTCCATGACAGACATCAGTCTCTTGTGCTTGATGAGGAAGCAACAGCACAACCATGAAAGAATGGGTGGTGACACTGTTAGGATATTATATTGCACCCAAATCTACATACACAAAATCATATTCAAGCATTCAGACTAGTTATATGAAGACCTTCTTCCAAAGAGAACATTTGCATTTTTGGGGACATTTTGAATGGCAAATATTTTACCCAAGGGCACTACAACCAGGGAGAGACCAATGACAGGTACTTGCATGTGGTAGTCTTACAAAATAGACAGTAAAGCTGTCGATTATTAAAATCCCTCAACCCCTTCACCTCCATAAGGAGGGCCCAAAATATCTCATCAGTTTCAACCACATTTCTTACACTTTTTCAGTTTCAACTGCATTTCTTACAATTTTTCAAATGTGGAGAGCTGAAAACTGTCAACTACTCCCCTCTCAGCCAGTGACATAAAAACAGTCCCACACTAATACAACATAGACAACTGCTCAAAATTTATTCCTTGATAGATATATGTGAGGTTCCACAGACTGCAGCCACCCACTGTGAGGCAGCATGCTTTTAATTTACTGAAACTCAAGGCAACAACTAATTAAAGGCACTTTTTTTTCTATTCATTGGGTTATGGATACCATGGATTCTTCCCCTCGGGTCAGAGGGTGTAAAAAAAAGACCCCAATTATGTATATAAATCTTTTAGAAGGCCATGTTGTCAGGAGGATTTTTCTTTTCCTTCATTTATTTATTTATTTATTTTTTACTTTTCCCCATCTGGGGTATTGGCTGCATGTTATTGTGGCTAAGTAGCATGCAGCTGATACTTTAGGGTCTATATGGGGCACCCCTACAGACCAGAGCCACACATCATTTTGTCTGTGATAGAGGAAATCTCTGTTCATAAAGAAATGATGATACTTTATTATACTGCAACTGTCCCTCTGTTATGCTGTCCCCCCACCCCTTGTTACTGTCTTGTACCATTTCTCTGAATATTCATTTCCTTTTTTTGCCGTATTCCCACTTGAGTTGTACAAGGCAACAAAAAACAGGACAGGGATAGGACTAGGAATCCTGCTACCTGTAGCCCCAAAGGGGACATTCCTAAAAAGAGGATAAGCATAAGAGGGTCTAGGTGTTTTCCAACCAGTACCCTAAGGTTTGGGTCTTTTAATGTGTGTGGATGTGGTACAGAGGAAAGGAAAAGGGAAGAGATAGGCAGTATGTTTGTGAGAAGAAAGATGGATGTGTTGGCACTGAGTGAAACCAAGTTGAGAGGGAGGGGCATGTGTGAGTTTGGGAGTGTAGTTGGGAGGTTCTCAGAAGTGAAGAGGTGGCTATATTAGCAAGTGAAGAGATAGGTAAGCATGTAGTGGAGTGGAAGGAGGTTTCTTCAAGGTTAAAGTGGATGAAGGTGAAGCTGGGAAGGGAGATCTGGGTTTTTGTAAGTGCATGTAGGCCTAATAGTGAGAAGAGTGTAGAGGAAAGAGAGGCTTTTTGGATGGATTTAAATGAGTGCATAGAGGGATTAAGGAGAAATGTCAATGTAGTTGTATTGGGAGACCTTAATGCTAGGGTAGTAAATGAATCAATAGATGGAGTGATTGGGAAGTGTGGAGTTCCATGCAAAAATCATAGTGGAGATGTCTCAAAACAGAATTGATGATAGTAAATACAGTGTTTAGGAAGAAAGTCAAGAATAAGTACAAATGGGAAAGGGTGCTGGATGGAAGGCTGGTAGATAGAGCATTAATGGACAATATAGTGGTAACCAGGAGTATAGTAGGAAGAGTTAAGGATGTACATATTCTATGGGGAGAGAGTGGGGGGAATATCAGATAATTTTTTGGTAGATGGTAAGTTGAGAGTGAAGGATAGGTGGAGAAAGGAAAGGGCAGAAGGTAGGGAGGTACTTAGAATGAACTGCTTAAATGAGAAAGAAAAGGAGAAGGAGTATAAGAAGAAGCTGAGAGAGGAGTGGGAGGGAGTGAATGATAGAGTAGAACTAGGAGTGGAGGAAGAATGGGGACAGTTCAAAGAGGGAGTCATAAGGTGTGCAAAGATGGTGTGGGGAACAAGGAGGTTGGGAGGAAATAGAAAGAAGGGTAGTGAGTGGTGGGATGAGGAAGCAAAGAAGGGTGTAGAAGAGAAGAAGCAGGCTTTCATAGATTGGTTACAAATTAGGAAGAGGGAATCGTATGAGAGGTACAGAGTAAAGAGAAGTAAAGCATAAAATAAAGGAGGCAAAGAGGAGAGCAGATGTGAAATAGTATAACAGAATGACAGAAATTTTTGAAAGCAATAAAAAAATGTTTTGGAAAGAAATTACAAGAGGAAGAGGAGGCGAATCAAGTAGAGAAGAAAAGGTAAAAGGTGCAGATGGAGAGATGATAATGGAATAGAAGGCAGTAAGAGGAAGGTGGACAGAGTATTTTAGAAAGTTGCTAAATGTGAAGGAGGATAGGGAGGGAAAGGTAGTTGCAGTGGGAAATGCTAAGAAAATGACGGTGATGAGTACGGAAAATGGAAAAGAAATTAAGAAAGATGAAATGAAGTCAGCTGTTAAGATGATGAGAGCAAGTAAGGCACCCGGGTTGGATGGATGCCATGCAGAATGTCTGAAAAAAGGAGGTACAGTGATGGTGGACTGGCTGGTGAGGTTATTTAATGTTTGTTTAAGAGAGGGTCGAGTGCTGAAGGACTGGAGTGGCTGTATAGTTCCACTTTACAAGGGAAAAGGGCACAAGTGTGAGTATAGTAGTTTCAGAGGGATCAGGTTTTTACGTGTAGTTGGGAAGGTTTATGGGAGGATCTTGATTGAGAGGATTAGGAGAGGAACAGAGGGAGTAACTGGTGAGGAACAGTGTGGGATTAGGACAGGTAGGGGTTGCATAGATCTGATTTTTGTGGTAAGACAGATATGTGAGAAAGCTATAGGAAAAAGGTAAGGATGTATTTTGGGCTTTTATGGATCTGGAAAAGGCTTATGACAGGGTAGACAGGAAGGCACTGTGGGAGGTATTGCAGATATATGGGATAGGAGGAAAGCTGTTAAGAGCAGTCAAGTGTTTTTACAAGAGTAGTAGAGCTTGTGTTAGGATTAGAAATGGAGAGAGCAAGTGGTTTGAGGTAAAGGTGGGACTTCATCAGGGATGTGTTATGTTACCCTGGCTGTTCAATTTATATGTGGATGGGGTGGTGTGAGAGGTAAATGCAAGGGTAGTGGGTAAGGGATTGGAGATGGTTAAAGAAAATGGAGAAAAGAGGG
The DNA here is from genome assembly GCF_046742065.1 of Oratosquilla oratoria. NCBI lineage: Eukaryota > Metazoa > Arthropoda > Malacostraca > Stomatopoda > Squillidae > Oratosquilla > Oratosquilla oratoria. The sequence goes on along the minus strand of NC_134809.1, from coordinate 41,463,304 downwards.
AGAAGTTGTTTTTTGCTGATGACACTGCACTTGTGGCAGGATCTGAGGAGGGATTGAGGAAGTTAGTGACAGGGTTTGAGAAGGTGTGTGAAAGAAGATAAATGTGGGTAAAAGTAAGGTGATGAGATGTACATGCGAAGAGTGGCAGCAGACTGGAAGGATTAAGGGAGAAAGACAGGAGGAAGTGGATAGTTTTAGATAATTGGGTGCAAATGTGGCAGGAATGGGAGGAGTGGTGGTGGAGATAGAATGTAGACTGAGATAAGCGAGTAAATGTCTTGGGGGATTAAAAAGTGTAATGAGAAATAGACACTTGGGAATGGATGCAACAAGGAGATTGTATGAAGGAGTGATTGTGCCGACAGCACTGTATGGGGCAGAAAAATGGAACATAAGGGAGGAAGAGGGGAGGAGTTTGAATGTGTTTGAGATGAGATGCCTGAGAAGTATGATAGGAGTTACTAGGCTGGATAAAGTGAGAAATGAGGTGAGGAGAACAGGGGTGGAAAGGGAGTTGGGAGACAGTGTTGATGAAAGAGTATTGGGATGGTTTGGACACATGGAAAGAACGAGTGAAGAAAGATTAGTAAAAGACGTGTGGAAGGCAGAGGTGGAAGGAGTGAACATGAAGGGTCGACCCAGGATGAGATGGATGGATGGGGTAAAAGGGGCATTGAGAAAGAGGGGAATGTCTGTTGAGGAAGGACGGGAGAGGACAGAAGATAGGGGTGAGTGGAGAATGGTTTGTATGGATGATGCTGTGATGCATGAGGGGGAGTGGGTGAGGGAGTATGTACGAGAAATTAATTGACGCAGCCCGAAGGGTATTCACCAATTTAATGAAGCGACCTTGCTGTGGATGTGCTGTGTCTTGCGACACTGCTTCTGACCCAAGGCAGTGGACAAAATGCAGGGATGACCCATCATCCAGGAGGTGCCACAAGTTTCACTAAGTGGAAAACCCACATCCCCACAGTGGCTGACAACAGTCCTCAGAACCTCCCTTAGATCTCTTTGAGAAAAAATGACTGTTGTCTGTGTGATATCAGAGTGGGATGATTTCTATGCCCACCCATCCCTGAAAATTGTAGGAAAAGGAGAGCAGTTGTCAGCTATCAGTTCTCCATGTGTGAAAAAGAGTATGAAATAGAGCTGAAGTTAAATCTTGGACCCAGTTCAGAGATGAAGTGTCAGCCCCTCAGGGCTGCACCTCCTGATGTAGATGAGGATGCTGACAGGTCATGAAAATAAGTAGATTTTATGTCCAGCTTGCAGGATCATCTCTTGCAGGTGATGTCATTGTTCCCTCTGGCAAGATGGACTGAAAATCTACCTATTTTCAAAGCTATTCAACCTGCAGCCCAGAAGGGAGGATGCTCAGTCTTCTGACTAGGCCCAAGATTTCTCCTTATCAACTTCAGCTATATTTCTTACACATTTTCATACATGAAGCTAACAACTGGCGACTGCTCCCCTTCCCCAACCACTTTCAAACAGTGACACAGAAACTGCCCACTGTTTCTTCACAAAGAGATCTGTGGATGATCCAAGCCTGTGGGATGCAGGTTTTCCAATTTGTGAAACTTAATGCAACCATTAATTAATGTACTGGTTAGAGTAAGTGTTCATACAAACTACTTTGCCAAAAATCTGCCAAAGATTTGGCACTACTACAGAAAACAGTGCTATTCTAGTGCAATTTTTTATGCAGGTTAATCATATGGACAATGCTATTTACATTGTACAGTGATTTTGGACCTGTCTATTATTTTCATCATTGTGAATGTAGATCTTTATGGGTATAACCTTTCATCTATAAAGTGAATAATAGCTTTCATCCTATCCTGAATTGTCCAGGTAGGTCATGTCAAGACTTGACTGGTTAATTTCAGACAAAACTTTTGACGTCAATATTACTATCACATGATACACAACGTTTTCTATGAACAACATAACCCTGCAGCCATGTTGGATCGGTGCCGATGTCAATAAAAATACGCAAAGTTATAGAAAATCTTACTACAAGTAGAAAAACCTTTATCATCCTACCACAATCAATGGAATACTGCCTATCTTTTTCTATCAAAATATAGCCATACATTATGAATGGTACTAGTATGTTTTGCTTTACTGTTTAAAGTTGGTTCATATATTCAATACCTTATTTGAGTACCACTTAACCACTTCAGTATGACTCAAATTCTCGTCTGCAGCATCAGCTACCATATGTAATTTGCATCAACTTACTCGTATTATAAAATATAAAGTCACTGCTGTATTACCCATTCTCTTTTACTCTAAGTAATAATAAACACAGAAAATGTGATCAAACTAGTTCACAGAATCCAGGGGGGTAACTCATGTACAACTACAATAAAGATTTATAATCAAGATGCCTATGCCGGCATCCTCGCATACCCACTCATGCCTCATGATGCCTACATAGGCGTCATTGTACCAATGTGTTTAAAGAGTTTCTCTACCTATAAGACCTATTTATATTTCCTAAATATCGTAAGGTAGGTAGGTGAGAAGGGGGAAAGGATTATGGTTTGCAAAAAACTGTTACAAATAATGTAAATTGGATACTTTAATTATAGTTATACTTTACTATAAACAAATAATTCAGATTTCTGACAACTATAAAAATACAAAATTATTGCAAAACTGTATCAACATGAAAACAAAATAAAATTCCATCTTTCCAAATAAAAGAATTCCATTCCACACCCAAAAGTCCAACCTTCTTCTATTCATTTTATGTCAGAAATACCACTTTCAATGGGAATATCAATATACATTCTTGTAAGGTGGCACCAATTTATGTTTTCTCTTCACTTTTCAAGAATATTTGTCTTGAAGAAACGAAGCAATAAATTATAAAATATCAAAATACTATGGGGATATCACCAAACCAAATTCCATTTATTTCTTACACTTGTAACTTTGTCTATTTAAAAATGGAAATGCTCACAAATTAAAATACATTTCATACTACCAACCACCCATTTCAACATAACATCCCACCTACTTCAAACATTGCAACATGCATACACGAAAGACAACAGGGAAAACTGGATTTTTAAAAGTCGATTGTTTGTCTTTCCATGGTTAGGGCTTAGGCCTCGGCTTAGCCTCCGATGCCCTGTCGAATTCCTCATACCCTGACAGCCAAAATAATAACAGCCCACTTACATACAATAAATATACCACACGATAAAATAAATTTCAATACACGTGTTTATTACCGATACTTCATTGTAAATACATGCCAAAGAAATAAGCAATAAAATGTTGTAACCAATAGTTATCAACACTAACAATTGTGTAAACAAACTTGTGGTCTCTATAATTGCATGCAAACTCAATCAACTCCTACTAATTCTTGCAGTTTTCCTTCTCACAGCATTTATACTTTATGATGTACTCACCAGTGATAGTAGTTATTCAACATTCGTCCAGTAAATAACGAGATAATACACTTTATCTCATTCGTACAACTTCAGACAGCAGCCATGTTTGTTGACTACTTTGACCAGTAAATGAAAAGTGAAGTACAGCGTGCGCATCAATAAACGCTTTACTTTTCCGTACTTCTATATATTCATTCATTTATTTTGCGGAGGAAAGAAGATCAGTTTCTAAGAAGCAGACAATTTTACTCTCTTGAATATACATGTTTGTAGCTTGTATGATAGTGGATACAGTTCAGAAATCAATTAAACTACAACTATGAATCTATCATAAAACACCGAAAAATGTTAGCTTAATATTACAGTGAAAAATGTACTTACTAATTTCAAATAAATGAAAATGGAATTTTTACTCTATGAAAAAACGTAAACAGGCAAAACAGTAGCGAAAAAGTACGATGTGAACAAAGGTAAAACTATTACTTCGAATGATACATTGGATAGATTGTAATATTTTTTATTTCATTTACGGAGGATGAACTCATTTATGGAAGGTTATCCAGCACACCCACCATTTTCCAAATTTCCTGCTATGCTTTCATTAGTGTGGTATAATTTATATACCGTGCTCATTAGCGTCTACTTGAAATCCACGACTAAATGAAAGCCTCCTCAAACTTTTTCATAATTTGCGCGATCGCGTTTGCTCTTGACACCCCACTATTGCATACTTCTCTATCTCTGCTCTGCTGCATTTGTCATCTCGGTATGATGTCCAGGCAGGTCGACGAAGAGTCCGTTTCCACTAGTAATGTGCGCCCTTCCTGCTGCTGCACAAAATTCCGCAAAATACGTCACGGCGTTGAACAGCCGTGTGATACCCTTTCGCTACCCACAGGACTCCCTCCCTCATTCAATAAAATCGCCTAACGACAACCAGAAGGATCATGCTAACAGAAGGCAGATTTTAGGATGGAAAACTGAATCCATAGAACATCAGACCCATAAGCTTGACCCTCGATCACAGGAAAAATTATGGTAACTGTTATTAAATATGTTATGAAATGTCACCTGTAAAACTAATAAATGACAGCCAGCGCGGATTCAGACAAATAGTCTTGTACGACCAAACGTCTAGAATTATATATGATCATCGACAAAAGGAACACTAGATTTTAGTATACAAGCTGACTTTGATTTTTTTTTATATACAATCCCGCAGAATAGACTACTAACCAAGCTCGACTCCCATGGAATTAGAAGTAACTTGTGAGACTGGGTAACTTGTTGAATAATCGTAAAAGATGAGCAGTTCTGAATGGTTAAACATCGAGATGGAAAGATATCACGGGCGGAGTTCCTCAAGGTTCCGTCATGGGTCCACTTCAATTCAGAGCATCCATCAATGACATTGACTATGTACTAAATTTACCAATTCCAAATTTGCTAACGATACTAAGCTGTGAGGAATAGTGAATGATTACTTGATTCAACTGGATATTCAAGAGGCAGACAAATTACAACAAAATTCTCAAAAATGGCTGACGAAATTTAATTCAAGTGTAAAGTTGTGTACATATGTAAGGATAATGCTACGTCTCTACGATTATTTGGGAAAATAGCCAAAGGGGAGAATGAAAAAGAAGTTGGTGCAAATATCAGTAGGCTAATGACCTCATTAGGTCCAAACACTGCAATGAAGTTATTGGGATTAGTAGCGCGATTTTTTACTATCATTATTTCCTAAGCCCAACTATTGAGATCACTGGTCAGCCCACATTTGGAACACACACACACACACACACACACACACACACACACACACACACACACACACACACACACACACACACACACACACACACACACACACACACACACACACACACACACATACACACACACACACACACACACACACACATATATATATATGTATATATAATATATATATATATATATATATACATATATAATATATGTATATATATATACCTTTTTTCTGTTTCTCAGATATAACTGAAAGCACTAATAAATTGACAAGGGTACAGCGCAAAACCACAAAACTTATATAAAATCAATCGATAGAGAAACACTTAAAATATTTAACCCTATTCTTTCTCTCAAAAAGAAAAAAAAAACAAGAAGGAATTGGTAACAGTCTTTAAGATATTAGAAAAATAATGTAATCTCAAAACTTAAAATATATAAATGTACAAACTGTTTTGGATAACGTACTGTACTCGCTATTGACGGATACCACCCCCTCGAATGAGGGTTTTAGAACTCATAATGGTTGACGCTTTGATCCTTCACGAACTTGGTCCTAAGTGCCGGGATCCCGCTTTTATGCCGCCGCTGGGCATACAAGAGGCGAACGACCGAGACTGCGCATTGTCTGTCACATCGGCATTCGAAAAAAAAAATATAATATTTATTTCGGGGCATATTCATGATCATTCATTGGCCTCGGGTATGCCATCGGGTTACCCATCCAATCAGATGACTGTCCTTTGACTGAATAAAATCGTCTGGCGTTCGCTAAGCCAGAACATTTTTATTGGGGTAACATTGAGCTGACACTACGCAATCACAATTGCGGACAATAAGAGGATAAGCCGGTTGTCCTGCAATGGACATTGAAGCTGAACGCTTTCATTGACTTGTTTGTTGTTGTTGTTGTCGTTCCCTAGACTGTCTGTCCGAAAGTTGTTCCCCTTGGTGGCTATACTGTCAATAAAATTGTGCAAAACACACTATTGTAAAATTTTGTTGATCGTGTAAAGGTTGTTGTACTTTCTATAGAATTAAGGAAACCTTATAAATAAATTTGTTCAGCGCCAGTCAAAGTATATCTACAGAGTATGTAGCGATGAGTGGCAGCCGCTCATTTCTTCACCATTTCATCACAGTGAAACGTATATCACCATATTCTTGTTGCAGGTGACTTCAGACGATTCTAGTCAGCTGGGGGGATCGATGGAGACTCCGTTTTGCCCCGAGGTGACCCCAGCAGCTGAATGAAATGGTCTGACACTAGTTACAGCAAAGTTATGTAGACCACAACGTCGCAGTACTGAAAGTCTTCCAGTGGCATATCCCTGGGGGTAGGCGGTGTGTTCCTCCTTCTGGTACGTGCTGGTACTTCTGGTATGTATAACTAACACTGCAGGCTTGCAGTAACAAATTTAACTGAAGCGTAATTAAGTACATATCTCTGCGGGGGTACTATTTTTTCAAGTACCTAAAATATATACATTCTTATTTTAGTTACTACCTGCCACATGGTGGACAAAACTATTGTCAATACTTCTAGTACCAACAACTGTTATCTTCAATATGGCATCAATCAACCTCGAACAACTAGTCTTACCAACAATACTTAGTGCTGACAATCAATATTGGTCGGGGCATCTGTAGAGAAACCTAGATCAGAACCAACAGGGAGTCATATCAATAATGCAGACTGACCTTTGCAGGACTCCAAGATCTCCCACAAGTTGAACCTTTCTAGCGGACTTCTTCTCGCCCAGTAAACTAACGAACTAACGACATGGGATACTGTGAATTCCTCAAAATATCTGAGGTTACACCCCAACAAAGATGATACTGTAGTAAGACGGGAAAGCTCGACGACACCCTCCAATCATCAATACTCCGACGAACGCGCAAACTCGGTGGTGTGTTTCATAGATGTCGCTAGTATAGATTGCATATGAATAATGCTAAAGCATACATGAGATTATGAAAAGATAACCAAACTTCAGTGTCCAATGACAAGTACTTCTGTGTCTATTAAACTGTCATTGCAACAACGGAATAGTTGTATGAATTATTGTTTCTTTTTATATCTATCCTTCAATTAATAGATTATTTTTTAAAAAACTTTTTGGAGAATGTTGCTTTTTTATTGCTTGGCCTATGTAGTGTGGGTACTGAATCCACGTAGGTAATGTAACGATCCATAATTACAAGAGAAAAGAATGAAACACGGGCAAACGTACTCTCCATCTTTTGGTGGACAATCGCACACCAAATGGAAGATCCATACCCACGCTTCCGCACCTGAAAGTTTGCATCTTCTGCGCCGCACGTCTGCTTGTTTTTTCATTTTTTTCATTTGTACCTTGTATTTTTACATATATCATTTTTAGTGCAGAGAAATATACGTTTATCATTGATATATCAAATAATGATAATACTTCGCTAAAGGAAAAAGTATAAGAAAGTATTTATAGGTATTTCGAATTCATACATACACCAGTGGCTCCCCTTACAAGGGAGGTGTAAAAAAAAAAAAAAAAAAAAAAAAAATAATAATAATAATAATAATCCACTCCCACCCATTCCATCCCCACACACTCCAATCCTTTTTGCCCCTCCCTCCCTCTTATCTTCGCTCCTCCTGGATGACGGGTCCTGCATCTCACCCACTACCCTAGGTCAGAAGCAATATAGCAAGACGCCCACATATTATAACTTCACTATCAGTCAAGACCGGACCGATGTCAACGGCACTGGACTCATCACCCTGATATACCAATCCATCTGTTTCGTGGACACGGCACCACCATCAAATCCCTCCTCCTTCCCACAGACAGCACCCCTGAAACCAATCAATCCAAATCTCAGTAGGCAACAAATCCACGATTACAAAATGTACACCCCCACAAAATAATCCCCCACAGTTCCAAACAACTTTAGGCCTAACCTGAACCAGCTTGCCACCATCCCTAGCCTTGTCCTGAGTAGTGATTTCAACGCCAACTTGTCGGCCTGGTATGTCAACAACATCGACAGGAACAAAGGGCTTGATCTGCAGACGCAACTTGATTCATTGACCATCATGAACAACACCCATAGTCACATATATATCCCCCATCAAGCCGTCTGCACCCCCTACCCTCCTAACATCACCTTCTGTTGCTCCTGTTTAACCCCAATTACCTCTTGGAAAGTGGTCGGAGCCCTTGGATCCAACCACCTTTCAATCATCATCACCAAAACACGATACACCCCAGCTGACCACAGACACACATACACCAATTACAAAAAAGCAAACTGGGAAGCTTTCACTGAAGAGACAAAACAACAGTTTGAGACACTGACAAGTACACCAATCATAGACACAGAAACTGCTGTGCACACCTTCACTTCAACCATACAAAATGCATACAAGAAATATATCCCCAGAAGTAACAGAAAATCACACAGCCCAAACTTTACATCAGAAATCCAAAGCCTCGTCAGACTATGCGACATACTTAAACCAAATACCCCAACACCTATCCCTCAGGACATAAAAGACCAAATACAAGCACTCAACACTGAGATCAACAACAACATGCACGAAAAAAACACACTAAACTGGCAAACATTTGTGAACACTATCACAAAAAAGCATAAAAGACCAAATACAAGCACTTAATACTGAGATCAACAACAAAATGTACGAAAATCACTAAATTGGCAAACATTTGTGAACACAATCACAAAAAAGTGCAAGACTCTCGACAGCATTACACTATCCAACAGTAACACAACACGCTCTCACGCAGCAATAACCACAACAAAAGTCAATTTACCCTCAAACAGATAAAAAGCAAATACATTCATAAATAATTTTGCACAGACAAACTATTCTACCCCTTACCCTAACGACCGACGCATTATTCGACGAAGAAAGACTTCCCCATAGACCCAAACTACATGCCCTTTATAGATAGCCAAACGAAGTATATAATCCATAACCTCAAGCACTCATCCACCTGTGGCCCTGGCAACATAAGTAACATCTATCTAAAACACCTTGGATCACATGACATACATGCACTCACAAACATTGCCAACTACAGCTATTCACACACTATACCCGACATCTTGAAATATGGAAAAATCATCACCATCCCCAAACCCAACAAAGATCCAACAGTTCCAGCATCACACCACCCAATCACACTTCTCTGCACCCCCTCCAAATACATAGAACGCCTCATGCTACGACTCGTCACGTCACATACCCTACTTGCTGAATTATAACACGGCTTTAGACCACTACACTCCATAATTTTCTGATAAACTTAACACAAAGAGTTTTCGATGGCTTCAATTCAGATAAGCCCCCTTACAGAACACTTCTAACAATGGACATTAGTAAATCTTTCGATGTCATCCCCTCTTACAATATTACAAACAAAATATATAACCCAGACATGCACAATAGCACTAAAAGATATCTGACCAATTATCTGGCAGGTAGAAATGCCCATGTGTCATATAATGGCCAATTATCGTACACCAGAAACTTTAGGAATGGAGCACTGTAGGGGTCAGTTCTATCCTCCACACTCTTTAATCTATACATGCACGATGTATACCCCACACCTCAGAAATAAAAATCTCTTCTTATGCAGACATAACAATTACATGCGCACATTGTAACGCAAGGCCACAGAAATATTATAACCATGCCTTGACACTCTCAACACCTGGTTCACTACAAAGTTAAAATAGCCCCAACGAAATCTACAGTCACACTTGTTATCAATTGGAAAGTGGACCACAAATACATACCAAGGCTCTTTATCAACACTCTCATACCATACACACATACACATATAACTCAGTATTCTTGGCATAACATACGATACATCTATGTCATTCAAACAACACATCACAAACACAAAGACTATATGCACACCTAGATTTAACTCGCTTAAATCAACTGTAGAAATAATATTCAGGCAAAACAAAGAAACTACCACCACAGTGTACAAACAATGCATACGCTCAGTGATGAATTATGCGAATCCCGCATGTGCCCTTAATCTTACTAATACACAGCACAATACCCTACAGACCATACAAAAGACGATTTCAAGTTGCACAAATACACCTACAGACCATTCACACCATGAAACGAAAGTCCTCAAAATTAAGGATCACCTTGACATGAAAGGCACACAAACATTTGCTGTAGCCTCCACAAACACAGCACACACACTGCAGTACACAGAAGAACACCCACACACGCCTAGAAACAAACATCAAAACACCAAAATACCTATATCACATACAAATATTCTCTTTTCTTCCTCCACAACAACCAGACACCAGCCTCCAGAAGTATATCCATAACCATATCGCTCACTGTTCCATAAAAAAGGAAGACAATACGTTGTTACATGCCAGACCCCTTGATATCCATCACTCTGAATCCTCTCTCCCCCGAGAGGACAGAGTCCACTTGGCCAGGCTGCGATGCAGCCACCATCTAGCTCTTGTAAGTTAACAGAAGAGGTTGGATGACCGCATTGTAGACTACTGCTCAGGATGCAACATTTCACCCCATACTATACAACACACTATGGAAGACTGCATTGTACACAATCTCTCACGCCAACAGCACCATATACATTCTAAAAGGGCTTTGTGGGAAAATCCAGTCCCAGCTGTGGCGTTCCTCAGGGAGACGGTACTGCTCGGCCAGACAATCTAAGGAACGGCAGCAGCAAAAACGACGAGTAGATAATGAAGAACATTATTTAAAAAAATGCAGCCCGACGAAAAGAAGGCGACAAATTATCAATCACAATTTATTACAGGAGTAGGAAGACCTTTTTCCTAAAATTTACTACTGAAAAATAACACTGCACCGAAACCACAGAATTCATCAATCCCACGTAGTGTACAAATTCACTTACCCTAAGGAGGACTGCATACTCCTACCTACCTACGTGGGAAGGACAACTACCACCTTGTCCAGACGAATCACTCTCAACCTCTAACAAGGACCTAAATACCACCTATGGACCCACCGTAGACGTTACCCCAACAGGGAAATTGTGATAGATAGCACAGAAGTTGCCGCAGAGGAGATGGGCTCCCAATGCTTGGACATCCCGGAGGTCGTCTTTATAAAGGAAATATAACCTGACATTAATGTACAGGTTAACAGTTTCGCCCTCATTCCGAGCATGAAACTTGTTCATAGGAGGCAAGGGTAATAGCCCACAATAGAAGAGCCCCAAATGTGTGTGTGTGTGTGTGTGTGTGTGTGTGTGTGTGTGTGTGTGTGTGTGTGTGTGTGTGTGTGTGTGTGTGTGTGTGTGTGTGTGTGTGTGTGTGTATGTGTGTGTGTGAGTGTGTGTGTGTGTGTATGTGTGTGTGTGTGTGTGTGTGTGTGTGTGTGTGTGTGTGTGTGTGTGTGTGTGTGTGTGTGTGTGTGTGTAACCAATAGGAACGCGAGAAGATGTGTCGGCCAATCAAATACGTCGATTTCGGGAGAGTGTAGGACAATTATGTTGTGGAGCCTGGGGCATAGATAGGTCCCTTGTCGAAAAAGTTCTCGTGAATGACTGGATGACCATGTAATCCTATGACTGCAGATTCATTGTAGGTACTCTTTCTATAATTAAGGAAATAACGAGGATCTTTACCCTTCTATATTCTTGAGCTTATCCTATTAATCTAGTGATTACTGCCACCATGAATGTAGTTAGTATAAGAGATTGTGTACATTTTTGGTGTTTAGTTCTGTAAATGGTGGTTTATTCTATGATAAGGTGGAGCTTGCATAATTCTTTATATGATGAATGGACTCATAGTTCCCTGTTTGTAGGTGTTTTCCTACGCAAGATGGCTGCGTTGAAGCTCAGAGAGTTTGATGAGAGGAATATTCTTTAATAGGAGATGGTGGTTTATTCTATGATAAGGTGGAGCTTGCATAATTCTTTATATGATGAATGGACTCATAGTTCCCTGTTTGTAGGTGTTTTCCGACGCAAGATGGCTGCGTTGAAGCTCGGAGAGTTTGATGAGAGGAATGTTCTTTAATAGGAGATTTGCCTGTTTCTTTTACAAATAGAACTAAATCCACGCTGTCCTCTGGGTTGACTAGCTTTGGATGACATTTGGAACTCTTCGGTTTTATCAATTATGTGGTCATGCGTGAGTTATGAAATTGTTTTATCCTTTACCTATCTGCATGTGGTATGCCCAGGGTTTGATTTTGTACAATCTTTTTTTCTTTCTTCCTTTACAACCTTGGTGTTTTCTTGGATGAAACGCTCGTTATTGGCCAGAACTTGCGCGGCTCCTTCAATTTCGTTATTGGCGTCGGTCCAACTGCTAAAATAAGTGAGAGCCTTGACGCAGGTGCCGACGGTAGAATTTTAATAACGCTGGAGACACTCACCGTTAAGACACATGGTGGGGTTAGAGTGTTTAGTGTACACTGACGTGATGAATTGCTTTGGTTCTGTATCACTAAGGCACCCGGGAAGAGGAGTTCATCGTCGGAACTAAACCCAACTATAAAAGTAGCCCCTAAACATCCAGCTGTTTTCCTTTGAGGAGGGTGAGTCCTTCCTCCTTTTCGACTTTCACAAATACCTCATTAATGTATTTTCCGTAAATTCTAGATTTACTGATAGCACGGAAGGTCTCTCTCAACATCCCTGGAGAAAAATATATAAAAATACACTGAGAGGGTAACACATTGCTTCTTTAACTATGTGCGAACGTTGGCATATCTATCAACATTCTGAAAGACGCAGGGGAAAGTTTATGATAGATTAGCTCAATTGTTTGCTCAGTATGTACAGTTCGTAAGGAAAACGTACTTGCATCATGGCATGACACTACAATTATTTCACTTGATAAGAAAGAGAACCAGAGAGACCTTAGTAGTTATCGACAAAATAGTTTGTTTTTAAGTGTATACATGCTTTTCAAAGATTCTTATAAAAAGACTACGGATTTTTTTTTTTTTTTACATGAAAACCATCCAAGAAAACATGTGGGGTTTAGAATCGGATAATCCAGTATAGACCATATGCAGACACATAACTAACCTAATAAACGACAAAACACAACAAACTTTTGTGTTTACCTTAATTAGATGACGAAAAGGCATCCGATAGAGTAAAACAAGGTGCAAAAAAACACATTATGAAAGCCCACTTTTGTAGATCGACTGTATGAAGATGAAAAAAAAAAAAAAATGAGAAAGGATCAAGATAAGGATATAAAATTCTATCTTAATAATCTACTGCTTGCCGCGAAGAATTTTAAAATATTTGAGTTAGGAAGGGAAAGGTTTTGAACGTTAATGGAAAACAATGGATGACTTGCAAGATATGTTGATTGATCATTGCTATCAGCGATCTGCACATTTGTGGCTGTCACCTGGAATTTCACTCAACCAAGGGAAACTCCCTGCACAACGAAAGCTTTAAAGAATACTTTAGTGAAGAACTGGTTAGTTCTCGATGGTATTTACGGACGAAGCACGAAAAAAAAAAAAAAAAAATCCCGTCCGTCTGACAGATTAAACGATCAGCAGCGTCCAAAACTGATGTATATATATATATATATATATATATATATATATATATATATATACATATATATATATATATATATATATATATATATATGTGTGTGTGTGTGTGTGTGTATGTATATATATATATATATATATATATATATACATTTATATATATATATATATATATACATATAATATGTATATATACATATATATATATATACATATATATATATATATATTTATGTATATTATATATATATATATATATATATAATTTTTAATATAATTGTCGATTATTTTCATATCAAAAGAACTGTTGGATTTTGTGTGATTTGTTCTCACTCACATCTATCAAATTGGTTGCACAAGAAAGTGCAATTAAATGCTACAATTTAATAGAGTGGACACAGTATGGCTTCGTGTAGTGATTTTTTTTGACAGCTTACATAGATTTTGGTTACCTAGTTGATGTAAATCTAGACATTTCAATGACATCTAATTAGGTATCGCACCAGCGACTTCTGAAGATTAAGGCACTTGGAATTGGGCAAAACATGCATAGATAGATTGGTGAGTGGTTACAAGGTAGGAAGTAGTGAATAATGAGAGGACGAAAATCAAAACGGAATTTGGTGTAAATCGCTGTCTCTCAAGGATTAGTGCTGGGGCCCCTTTTATTCAATATTTATAGATATAACACGGATGATATTGCCTGGCACATCCTTAGGTCTGTTGATATTATGAAATCATGTGTCGACCCAAGGAAAAAATGCAGAAGGACTTGAACGAATTACATCTTTGGTCAGTAGTGGCAAATTTTATTAAATGTGGGTAATTGTAAATGTCTACATGGGAACAACATGCCAGACACACAGACTGTGAGAAGAGATTATACTTGCAGATCAGGAGAAAAGACTTAGGGGTGGAAATATGCAAGACGTTAAACCCTGGTGTCATTGTTAGGCCGGTGGTCTATGTTCCACGTTGGGCCGTCAAATGTTAGTCTGGTAATCTGCCCCACGTTGGGCAGCCAGTTAGGCTGGTTGAAGGCAAACTCTGGTGACAGAGTTGGTTTATCTAACAATGAAATATTGGGCGCCAGTGGGGGTGGGGAGGATCGAGACGGCGAGGGACGGGACGACTGTGGTTCAAGTCGTGTCTCCGGTGATCTGCTTGCGAGGGAAGAAAAGGGAGAGGGGAGGAGAGAAAGTAAGAAGCAGCGAGTTATCCTCACGCATGCCTCTCCGAGGCTATCTGTATCTTCAGCGTCTATTCAGCTACTTATATACACGGGCAGGTCTTGACCAGTGCTCCTGATTGCCGTGAGGTCACGTGTGCTGCGTGAGAAGTCGGAGGCAAAACGCTCTGACGCTGGTGACTCACAAAAACAGAGGGTAGGCATTCCTCAATGAGTCCGGTGTTATGTGCCACGTGGTCGGCAGAGATGCAGGCCAGCCATGACGGGCTGATCCTGGGATTGCACGTGTGATTTCTGAAGGAGGCTTTGTGTGATGGTCATGCAGCAGACCCTAGTGCTGGTTAGTCATCCTGGGGCCCCACGAGTGATTCACGGATCATCCCTGCATCTTGTCCATTACCCTGAGTCAAAAGCTGTGTCGCATGACACAACACATCCACAGCAAGGCCGCTTCATTAAATCGGTGACCCCCACCCCCTCTCCGTCTCCTCACACAGAAAAGAAGAAGACGGGGAGAAATCACTTTGGGCTGCGTTAATTTATTTTTGCATACATACTCTCTCCTCCCCTCCCCCCTGATGCATCACAGCATCATCTATATATAATCATTCTCCATTCACCCCTATCTTCTGTCCTCTCCCGTCCTTCCTCAACAGACATTTCCCTTTTTCCCAATGGCCCTTTTACCCGATCCATATCCACACATCTCATCCTAGGTCGACCCCTCATGTTCACTCCTTCCACCTTTGCCTTCCACACCTCTTTTACCAATCTTTCTTCACTCATTCTTTCAATGTGTCCAAATCATTCCAATACTCTTTCATCAACTCTATCTTCCAACTACCTTTCCATCCCTGTTCTCCTCCTCATCTCATTTCTCAATCTATCCAGCATAGTAACCCCTATCATACTTCTTATCCATTTCCTCCAGTCTCTCTCCCTTAATACTTACTTCCAATCTACTACCACTTTCTCCCCTTGTGCATCACATCCCCTTACTTTTACCCACATTTATCTACAACTTCCTTGTTTCGCACACCTTCCCCAACTCTGTCACTAACTTCCTCAATTCCTCCTCTGACCCGGCCACAAGTGCAGTGTCGTGAGCAAACAACAACTGGCTTATCTCCCATTCTTCTCCATTTTCTTTAAACGTCTGCAATCCCCGAACCACTACCCTTGCATTCACCTCTCGCACCACTTCATCCATGTATAAATTGAACAGCCAGGGTGACATAACACATCCCTGACGAAGTCCCACCTTTACCTCAAACCACTCACTCTCTCCATATCTAATCCTAACACAAGCTCTATTATTCTCGTAAAAACTCTTGGCCGCTCATAATAGCTTCCCTCCTAATTACACACACACACACACACACACACACACACACACACACACACACACACACACACACACACACACACACACACACACACACACATATATATATATTTATATATATGTGAATACACACACACACACACACACACACACACACACACACACACACACACACACACACACACACACACACACACACACACACACACACACACACACACACATATATACATACATATATATATATATATATATATATATATATATATATATATATATATATATATATATATATATATGTGGAAAAACCAGCAAGGAAAAAGATAAACTGATGACCAAGCGCTTTCGTCTATTCAGACATTCTCAGGGTACCCTGAGGATGTCTGAATAGACGAAAGTGCTTGGTCATCAGTTTACGTTTTCCTTGGTGTTATTTCCGCATATTTAGAATCACGAGTTTATGTGATTTCTCATGCACACACACACACACACACACACACACACACACACACACACACACACACACACACACACACACACACACACATATTTATATATATATATATATATATATATATATATATATATATATATATATACTGTATATATATATACACACATATATATATATAAATAGATATATAAGTACATATATATACATATATAAACATATATATATATATGTATATATATAATGTATATATATTTACATATATATATGTATATACATACGTATATATATACATATATATATATATATATATATATATATACATATATATATATATATATATATATACTGTATGTATATATATAAATAAATATATTTATATATACATATATATATATGTATAATTTATATACATATATATATATAGGTATAATGTATATATATATATATATATATATATATATATATATATACATATATAATGTATTATATGTATATATATATGTATATATGTATATGTATATATATATATACATATATGAATACATACATGTATATATACATACACACACACATATACATATATGTATATATATATATATATATATATATATATATATATATGTATATATATAAATATATATATATATATATATATATATATATATATATATATATAAATGTGTGTGTGTGTGTACGGTTATAACGTGGTTAGTCCTGGGGTACTTAGCGAGTCTATCCGGGAAAACAGTTTCGTAGAGCCTCCGCATGTCACTGTGCCTGCCACTGCTCTGATGACTGGGGAAAATTTCAAGAAGAAGGACGAGGACTTCGCGACGCCAAGTGGGAAAACCCTGAAAAAGGAACTAAGAAAGTTCCAGAAGGTCTTCGAATGCTCCCGAGTTCCGAAGAGCTCCAACAAAACCTTGCGGAGCTCATGAGGAGGAAACGACGCCGAGAAAAAGTTGTCAGAGAGATCGTGATCGTGGAGACGAATTCCAGCCGCGAAGTCTGACGATCCTGTCACGGAGGTCCTCATGGAAATGGAGGGCAGTCGAGGATTTTATTCAGCTGAGGGGAGCCCCGAGGATGACTCGATCAATCATATGTAACCTCGAAAGTTTCGAGGCAAGATATGAATTGATCAATTCATTGTTTGGGGCTCCTCTCAGAGGAATAAAATCGTTTGCCGCTCGCCAAAATAACGTTTCGGCTTCGGTGAATGAATATTACTGGATCTGGATCTACGGCGTGTCTGTGCAAGACGTCTCCACGAACTCATTTGATACGACGTCTCAAAGTGAACGCAAAAAAAAAAAAAAAAATCTATCCCAGCCTCAGAGGACTTTCGTGGTTCTAGACTCTGGAGGGAAAAAAACCTAGCCCAGACCAAGAGGACTTTCGGGGCTCTAGACTCCGGGGAGGAAAGAAAATCTAGCCCAGCCCAAGAGGACATTATTTGACACGACGACTCCGTATAAGAAATAAAAATAAATGAATAAGTAAATAAATGAATAAAAAGCCAGACAAGTCTCTCGAGTCTCTAGACTTCAGAGGGTTAAAGAAAAAAAAAAAAGGAGAAAGCCTCGATTAGCCCCTGAAGGTCCCAACTCATCTTTATCAATATTCTTCTGGCCTGAGAGGGACATCTAGAGGATTAAAGAAATCATGTGCCCTCTTTTTCGGCCATTATTTTGAAAATATAGAATTTTAAAAAAAGCATCATTGTTGAAAAGAAAAAGAAAACGGTTAATCATGCGTTGCTTATCGAGTCTGCCTGGGAAGTTCGTTTCCTAGAGCCTCGGAATGTCCCTCTTCCTGCCACCACTTCAAAAACTGTGAAGAATTTTTTTCAAGAAGGACCAAGGTGACACCGAAGTCCGGCTCCCATGCAAAGGAATAAAATAATTTGACGTTACGTTATGGCCTCGATGAACCAATGCTCTTGGGCCTGGACCTACAGCGTGTTTCTACCAGCCGTCTCCACAACGACCTCGTGTTACGGAAAAAAAAATCGAAAATACTCTGAAGGACCAGACTCATCTCCCGCCAAACTTAATTTCTTACAAAAGAAAAAAAAATCCATTAGGCTCTGAGGGACCCGACTCATCTCCCACGCCAGTTATTTTTCTTAAATATATACCGGTATATATATACTGTATATATGTATATATATATATGTATATGTATATGTATATGTATATATGTATATATATATATGTATATATGTATACATATATATATATATATGTATATATATATATGTATATATATATATATATATATATATATATAAAACGACGCTCCGCCAGATTCTGACAGCCTCCAAAATCACCGACAGAGATGAACTCGGGCAACCTGAGTTGGATTCCGAAGGACTTCGCCATATTCCGAAAGGCTTTGGCCTACCACAGAACACTAATGAAAACGGACTTAGACGTGCTCTAACAACCTCTAATGAATTCCGGCAGACTCTACGAGACTGACAGACTGACACAAAGAAGGAGTCTTGAAGAGTCCGACAGAAACTTTGGAGTAAAGAATCAAGAGACAAAGCTGGAATACTCTTCTTGATAAAGATTTTAGATTCAAGTTAATACAGAAACTACATCAGACTCCGGCATGCGTAGAGACGAACCACAGATTTTGACAGAAATGGAATTCAAGAGATGACTGAGACAAACACTGGAAAGAAAAAAAAATAGGGAACTAGACAGAAAATCTTAACAATAACCTCATGTTCGAAGAATAAAACGCATGGAACTTGAGAAAAAAAACAATCCCCATCCCACTTTCACGAAATGGGAAGTGAGAAACCCTTGGTAAGGTAAGCCCTGTCAGTTGCGACAAGCCACAGGGATTTTTAGACCGATGTTGGGTCACCTCCACGCCTGGTCACTGGTGTTGGAAACCAACGCAGGAAGCCCACAGCGGGTCCCGGGAATCGAACTCGCGACCACCTGTTCATGAGTTTGAGACGTTATCCACTGTATCACCGCGCAGCTCGAGTTTTTAAAATGGTGACTTTTTCTGAAATATTTTGCTCCGACTCGTGCTGATGGTGTCATTTGGCCGTGAAATAAGCTTTCATTCCACTGCAGTATTGAAGACAACAGTAATTCATAACCTAACAGGTTCGGATGGTCTACCAAGTTTTCTTCAGCATTGCGAAGACAAATCCGCTGAGTCCGAGAAGTTTCTCTAAGCCGAATAAACTCGACTGGGATTAACCAGAATAGCATAATTAAAATCATACAAAGGCCACAAAGCGTTAATTAGAGTGGTCATTAACTAGCACAAAGCCACCAAACTCTCAGCTTAAAGACTTGAAAACTGACATTTGATATCGAATTAAAGTCAGCAGGAAGGCGATGATGGCCTGGCAGTCTCCTCTAATTTCAAAGTCCTCGTCACTGCTGGCACCCAGCGCCTCAGTCAGACTCAGCCTTGACATCAAACTATTCTCTCAGTATCATCCAGGCGCGACCGATAATGTATTTCGTTCTTGCAGGGTCCTGTTAGCGATGTAATCATTTTAGCCAATTCTGGCGGTGTGGCTGTACTACGCCAGGTGATTATAACGACAAGACCAGCGTGAGTGACATTGCAAACGAAATTATAACCGCTGAGAGATTGCGGTGAATGATAGATGTAATCCTTGACGGAGTTCTAGGATTATTGGCTGGAGTAGGTAGCTAGTGCTAGTGAGATCAGAGGACCTAGTCACGTCGGCCTCACTAATTAGAAAGAAATGAAGAAAGGATCTAGATCCGTAAATGGATCCCAACACCAAGAACGCCCCATCCATTAGAGGTTGTCGAAGTCGGAAGGATATTGACTAGGATGAGATGGGACGTTCAGACGCTGAGCGAGACATTTTTTCCCCGGAGTCTTGAGCCCCAAAAGTCTTCTTGGACTGGGCTAATTTTTCTTCTCCGGAGTCTAGGGCCCTGAAAGTCCTCTAGGACTGGGCTGATTTATTTATTTATTTATTTTTCCTCCGGGGTCTAGAGCTCAGAAAGTCCTCTTAGACTGGGCTGATTCTTTTTTTCCTCCGGAGTCTAGAGCCCTGAAAATCCTCTAGGACTGGACTGATTTTTTTATACGGTCACGTGGAGACGTCTTGCACAGACACGCCGTAGATCCAGATCCAGTAATATTCATTCACCGAAGCCGAAACGTTGTTTTGGCGAGCGGCAAACAATTTTATCACTCTTAGTGGAGCCTCAAACAATGAATTGATCAGCTCATATCTTACCTCGAAACCTTCGAAGTTCCATATGACTGATCGTGTCATCCTCTGGGCTCCCCTCAGCTGAATAAAATTCTCGACTGCCCTCCTCCAATTCCATGAGGACCTCCTTGTCGGGCATCGTCGGACTTCATCTCCACGATCTCTCTGACAACTTTTTTCGGCGTCATTTCCTCCAGAGGAGAGCTCTTGAGCTCCGCAAGTTTTTCTTGGAGCTCTTGGGGGCTCGGGACCATTCGATGACATTCAGGAACTTTCTTAGTCCCTTCCTTGGGATTTTCCTGCTCGACGTCGCGAAGTCCTGGTCCTTCTTCAAGAAACTCTCCCCAGTCACCAGAGCGGTGGCAGGGGAAGACCCATGCGGAGGCTCAACGAAACTGTCTTCCCGGATACACTCGCTAGTACCACACGACTAACCACGTTATAACCGTGCACACACACACACACACACACACGCACACACGTACACACGTACACACGCACACACACACACACACACACACACACACACACGCACACAGGCACACACACGCACACACGCACACACACACACACACACACACACACACACACACACACACACACACACACACACACACACACACACACACACACACACACACACACACACACACACACACACACACACACACACACATATATATATTTATATATATATACATACATATATATATATATATATATATACATACATATATATATATATATATATTTATGTATGTGTGTGTGTGTGTGTGTGTGTGTGTGTGTGTGTGTGTGTGTGTGTGTGTGTGTGTGTGTGTGTGTGTGTGTGTATACGAAAAAGGCTGGAGTCCGGGAACCATAATGGTGGAAACGTAGAAAACACTCGACTCAGAAGTAGGTAATTTATTCACGACGTTTCGAGTCCTGTCCGGGACTCATCTTCAGGGGATACAATGGGATACAGAGATCACATGGTCGGGCGTAGCTACTAGTATATTAAGACCAAGTGATCTCTGTATCCCATTGTATCCCCTGAGGACGAGTCCCGGCCAGGACTCGAAACGTCGGGAATAAATTACCTACTTCTGAGTCTGGTGTTCTCTACGTTTCTACCACGCACGCACGCACACACACACACACACACACACACACACACACACACACACACACACACACACACACACACACACACACACACACACACACACACACACACACACACACACACACACACACACACACACACACACACACACACACACACACACACACACACACACACACACACATATATATATATATATAAATATATATATATGTATGTGTATATATGTACATACACACACACACACACACACACACACACACACATCAATCAGTCAATCAATCAAATCACCCATCCTGAGTCCACTGATGAACAAAGGCCTCCTTCATAGCATTCCATGATTCACACGACCGTGCCATCCTCTGCCACATCACTCCTGCAAACTTTTCGATCTCGTCTCTCCACCTTCTGTCTGGTCTCCCTCTTCCACGCTTTCTATTTCGCAGCGTCCTCTCAGTAACGCACCTGCTCCATCGCTCATCAGTCGTTCTCATTAACTTACCTGCCCAATTCCACTTCATCTGTACCGCCTTCACAATATATTTCACTCTAGTCTTTTCTTTCACTGAACTTGCTCTCTTTCGGTCTCTCAGTGTTATTCCCATCACTGATCTCTCCATTCTCCTCTATGCAGTCCTCAGCTTAGAATTTGCTCTAAAAACTATGAAACAAGGAAAAGCAACTGGGGAAGATGGTGTATCAATACATCTGTTGAAAGACGCAAGGAAATTAGTTCATATTAAATTAGCTCAGCTGTACACCCAGTGCTTACGTCAAGAAAGCGTTCCTGATGCGTTGTGCAATGTTATAGTGATTTTGCTTCATAAAAAAGGAGATCAGAAGGACCTTAGTAACTATCGACCGATTACCTTGCTATCAAATGTATATAAAGTATTCTTCAAAATCCTTACAAATAGACTAAGTCAAGTTTTAGATGGAAACCAACCAAGAGAACACAGGCGATAAACCAACTAATCGAGAAAGCGACAGAATACAATATACCTCTATGTTTAGCTTTTGTAGACTACGAGAAGGCTTTTGACTCGGTAGAACAAATAGCAATACTAAACTCGCTACGCAAACAGGGTACAAACGAACAGATCGTTAGAGTTTTAGAAAAGATTTATGCGAAAGGTACCGCTATAATTCGACTACATAAAGATACAGAAAAAATCAAGATCGAGAAAGAAGTACGGCAAGGCGATACAATTTCACCCAAATTATTTACAGCTTGCTTGGAAGATATTTTCAGAAGATTGAGTTAGGAAAAGAAAGGTTTAAAGATTAATGGCGAATATTTGAACCACCTAAGATTTGCGGAAGACATTATTCTTACTTCAGAAGAGCATAAGACTTGCAAGATATGCTGAGTGATCTAAACAAGGAAAGTATCAAAGTAGGTTTAAAAATGAATAAAAGTAAAACCAAAGTAATGTTCAATACGAAAGTTCAAAGTAAAGAGATTGTAATTGATGACGAGAGCCTTGAGGAAGTTGAAGAGTATAATTATTTAGGCCAGATGGTGAAAGTGGCAAAAGATCATGATAATGAAATAAAAAGACCCATTATAATTGGTTGGAAAGTGTTTGGTAAGTATAATAAGATCCTGAGAGTCTCTCTACCTTTATGTTTGAAACGTAAAGTTTACAATCAATGCATTCTACCAGCAATAATCTACGGGTGTGAGACTTGGAAACTAACGAAGGCGATGGAAACAAAACTAAGGACAGCACAGAGGAGAATAGAGAGATCAATGATGGGAATAACGCTGAGAGATCGCAAGAGAGCAAGTTGGGTGAGAGAGCAGACTAGAGTGAAAACTATTGTGGAAGTAGTAAAAGAGAGAAAGTAGAATTGGGCAGGTAAGTTAGTGCGAACGACTGATAAGCGATGGAGCAAGTTTGTTACTGAATGGACGCCGCGAGATGGGAAGCGTGGAAGAGGGAGACCAGACAGAAGGTGGAGAGACGAGATTGAGAACTTTGCAGGAGTGAAATGGCAGAGGACAGCGCGGTCGTGTGAATCATGGAATGCTATGAAGGAGGCCTTTGTTCATCAGTGGACTCAGGATGGCTAACTTGATTGATTGATTGACATATATATATGCGTATATATATATATATATATATATATATATATATATATACAGTATATATATATATTTTGGAAGGAGGCCATTTATGATGCATGCGTTATTGAAGTCAACAGCTGCGATAGCATTATTACGCTTGTAGAAATGCTTTTCTAAGTTGCGCACCAACGTGCGGTCGTCTGGAAGCAGGTTCTTAAGAAGATTGCCATGGACTTCAGCAATCTGCTTAAGAACCTGCTTCCAGACGACCGCACGTTGGTGCGACTTAGAAAAGCATTTCTACAAGCGTAATAATGCTATCGCAGCTGTTGACTTCAACAACGCATATATATATATATATAGATATATATATATATATATATATATATATATATGTACATATATATATATATATATAGACAGAGATATAGATGTATATTTACATGTATATATACATATATATATATGTATATATACATGTATATATACATATACATATGTCTGTATATATATATGTATATATATGTATATATATATATGTATGTATGTATGTATGTATATGTATACATATGTATATATATCGGTTCTTCCGATGTAGGAGAGAGGCCAAATGCAGAGTATGGGATCCGATTTATTTAACGTTTCGCCCAGCAGGTCAAAACGTTTAATACTCGTACAGTGGATACCTCTCTCCTACAGTGCTGTTGCAGTCGTTGCTGCTTTTACTTTGTTCTTCCTATGTTGATGGCTTAGAATTAAAGTGCATTGTGGTTGATGAAAATGTATCTCTAGTCACTGGGACCCATTCAGTGTTGTGCATATATATATATATATATATATATATATTTATATATATATATATGTGTATATATATATATATATATATATATATATATGTATACATATATATATATATATATACATATACATATAATATGTCTGAGTGTGTGTGTGTGTGTGTGTGTGTGTGTGTGTGTGTGTGTGTGTGTGTGTGTGTGTGTGTGTGTGTGTGTGTGTGTGTGTGTGTGTGTGTGTGTGTGTGTGTGTGTGTGTGTGTGTGTGTGTGTGTGTGTGTGTGTGTGTGTGTGTGTGTGTGTGTGTAATGTTCTGGAGAGAAATTAAGAGAGGAAGAGGAGGTGAATCAAGTAGAGAAGAAAAGGTAAAAGGTGCAGATGGAGAGATGATAATGGAAGAGAAGGCAGTGAGAGGAAGATGGACAGAGTATTTTAGGGAGTTGCTAAATGTGAAGGAGAATAGGGAGGTAAAGGTAGTTACAGTGAGAAGCGCTAAGAAAATGACCGTGATGAGTGAGGAAAATCGAGACAAAATAAGGAAAGATGAAGTGAAGGCACCTGTTAAGATGATGAGAGCAAGTAAGGCACCTGGGTTGGATGGATGCTATGCACAATGGTTGAAAAAAGGAGGTACAGTGACGGTGGACTGGCTGGTGAGGTTATTTAATGTTTGCTTAAGTGAGGGTAGAATGCCGGAGGACTGGGGAAGTGCCTGTATAGTTCCACTTAACAAGAGAAAAGGGAACAAATGTGAGTAGTAGTTTCAGCTTGTTAAGTATAGTTAGGAAGGCTTATGTGAGTGTCTTGATTGAGAGGATTAAGAGAGGAACAGAGGGAGTAATTGGTGAGGAACAGTGTGGGTTTATGGCAGGTAGGTGTTGTGCAGATCAGGTTTTTGTGGTAAGACAGA